>NW_021166976.1:0-94333 GCF_900634415.1 Cottoperca gobio | reverse complement strand
TACATTTGTCTCAGTGTGCTTTACAGACTGTACAGGATACGACACCCTCTGTCCTTAGACCCTCGCATCGCACAAGGAAAAACTTCCTAAAAGAAACCCCAAAATTAAAGGGGGAAAAATGGAAGAAACCTCAGAGAGAGCAACTGAGGAGGGATCCCTCTCCCAGGACGGACAGACGTGCAATAGATGTCGTGTGTGCCTCCCGAACACAAACAGGTTCTGCTGGAGAGGAGCTTGATAGCTGAAGGCTCTGGCTCCCATTGGGCTCTTAGAGATTCTAGGAACCACAAGTAACCCTGCATTCTGGGAGTGCAATGCTCTAGTTGGTTTATAAGGTCCTATGAGAATTTAAGATAAAACGGGAGCCTGAACATTAATTGATTGTAAGTCAGGAGAAGGGATTTGAAATTATATTCTGTATTTTAAATACCGGGAGCCAGTTGCAGAGCAGCTAATACAGGAGTAATATGATCCCGTTTCCTAGTTCTTTGTCAATACACGTGCCGCTGCCTTTTGGATCAACTGAAGAGTCTTAAGCGACTTTTTAGGACAACCTGATAACAATGAGTTGCAGTAATCCAATAATGCAGTAATAAATGCATGGATTAGTTTTTCTGGCATCAATTTTTTGAGACAAGGATGATGTCTTATTTTTGCAATGTTGCGTAGATGAAAGAAGGCAGTCCTTGAGATTTGTTTTATGTGAGAGTTAAAAGACAGATCCTGATCAAAGATAAGGCCAAGATTCCTTACAGTTGGTACTGGAGGGCAAATTAATGCCATCCAGAGCTTCTATGTCATTAGAAAATGCGTTTCGGAGGCGTTAGGGCCAAGTATAATAATTTCAGTTTTGTCTGTGTTTAACATCAAAAAGTTGCTCGACATCCAAGTTTTTATGTTTATGTTAAGGCATGCTTGAAATTTAGCTAATGTGATTGGTTTCATCTGGTTTAATTGATAGATATAATTGGGTATCATCCGCATAACAATGAAAGTTTATAGAGTGGTTCCTTATAAATTGCCCAAAGGAAGCATATATAAGGTGCATAGGAATTGTCCAAGTACAGAACCCTGCGAACTCCAAGACTGACTTGGCCGTCATGGAGGATTTATCGTTAACACGTACAATTGAGATCGCTCAGATAAATAGGACTTGAACCAGGCTTATGCGGTTCCTTTTATGCCAACACAATGTTCCAGTCTCTGTAAGTAGAATGTCATGATCACAGTGTCGAAAGCAGCACTGAGGTTCTAACAAGACAAGAACAGAGACAAGTCCTTTGTCTGATGCCAATAGAAGGTCATTGGTAACTTTCACCAGTGCCGTCTCTGTGCTATGATGAACTCTAAATCCAGATTGAGAAAAAACCTCAAATAAAACTATTATTATGTAAGAATCACACAACTGTTTTGCAACTGGCTTTTCTCAAGGATTTTAGCGAGAAAGGGTAGGTTAGATATCGGCCTATAGTTGGCTAAAAACCTCTGGATCAAGACCAGGCTTTTTAAGAAGTGGTTTTATTACAGCTACTTTAAAGGATTGTGGTACGTACCCACTTAATAGAGAGAGGTTGATCATATTTAATATACGAGGTGTTTAATTACGGGTAAAACTTCTTTAAAACAGTTTAGTTGGAATCGGGTCTAAAAGACAAGGTTGATGGCTTAGACGATGAGATTGTTGAAGTTAGTTGGTTAAGGTTTGATTGGAGTAAAACGGTCTAGATATATTTCCAGGAGTTACAGCTGTTTTTTAAATTCCGGAGGTTGAAGTTAAGTCATTACCAATTGAGGTCAGGAGAGATTAATTTTGTCTCTAATAATTATAATTTTATGTTAAAGAAGCTCATGAAGTCGTCACTACTGAGAGATATAGGATAGAAGGCTCTGTAGAGGCTGTGACTCTCTGTCAGAGCCTGGCTACAGTGCTGAAAAGAAACCTGGGGTTGTTCTTATTTTCTTCTATTAAGGAAGAGTAATAAGCTGCTCTGGCATTACGGAGAGCCTTCTTATACGTTTTAAAATTATCTAACCAGACTAAATGAGATCCTTCCAATTTAGTGGAACGCCATTTACTTTCAAGATTTCTGGACTTTTGTTTTAGTTTGCGGATTTGTAAATTAAGCCATGGAGTTTTCTTTTTCTGTTTTATGATCTTCTTCTTTAGAGGAGCGACAGAGTCGAGTGTTATTCGCAGTGAGGCTTCAGCGCTATCAACAAGATGATTAATTTGGGAGGGACTAAAGTTAGCATTGGAGTCCTCCGTTATATTAATATTGAGTCCTGGTATTGAATTAAGTGCTGATGGAATCATTTCCTTAAATTTAGTCACAGAACTTTCAGATAGACATCGAGCGTTAATTTGTGATATTGGGCTATATAAATAAATTTGATTTGATTTCTTTATATTTTTTTATTTTATGGCGGGAGACAATCAGCGTGCAGGTGCATTAGCTCCATCTAGACTGAGGACAATGATCTGATAAGTAACATTTAAGGAAATCCATTGACAGAGAAGGAAACCCCCGTGAAAACATAGAAGAGTAAAGGCTTATGTGCCGGGGGAGCCTGGGCTCAATTTAGCTGCCACTTCTTTTATACAGTCTATGGCAGGGGTCGGGAACCTATGGGTCGCGAGCCATATATGGCTCTTTCGATAACGCGATATGGCTCGCAGACAATTTTGAGCTGACATTTTTTAACATGATTAACACGTAATAAACAATTATACGGTGTCATTTTAAAGTAAAACATTTAGCAGCGGATTTGTTTTTAGTTCTCCCCTCTCCTTTCCTCCGCTCTGTCTCTGACTGCACAGCGCACACACTTACACACACGTGTGTGTGTGTGTGTGTGTGTGTGTGTGTGTGTGTGTGTGTGTGTGTAGCCCTGCCCTTCGCAAAACAGCTGAGGAGAAACTGCGCAAAGCAAGCAGTAGACCTGGGGGGTCAAACTCATTCACAGAGAGGGCCAACATTAAAAACTGGGACTACGTCGAGGGCCAAACACGGTCCACATGTATTGAACAGGATACACATAAAGTGCAAAAAGATATGGAACATATTTAAATCAACTGCAAACGGATTGCTGAGCAGTTCAATTAAAATATCTGAGCAGCAAAGTCGGCACATGCTCTCAGTTGATCAGCAGAATGCTGTCAGGAACACAGCGGTGGAGATGTTTGTCAGTGTTTGGAAACACGTAGTGACCAAAGTTTCCTTCTGCATCCGAGTCTCTCACAGGCAGCTCGGCATCACACATGTCCGTGATCACACGGCCCTGAAGCTGCAGGTTTAACAGTGACATGCTTCGTTATGTCGCACAAACAGTCCAGCTCACATCGTCCCAGAGATCTGTGGTGTGTTTCCCTTTGCTTTCCAAAAACTTTCATTTCATTCACACATTTAGATTCTTCCTCGAATGTATTTTCCCGTGGTTGTGCCATGCATTGATTTAATTACCAAAACCGGCGGGCCAGTTATGACAGACATATGATATTTTTTCGCGGGCCGGATATAATAATAATAATAATAATAATAATAATAATAATAATAATATTAATAATATTAATAATATTAATAATATTAATAATAATATTAATAATAATATTAATAATAATAATAATAATAATAATAATAAATTGTATTTGTAAAGCGCCTTTCAAAGCTAAAAGCAATCTCAAGGCGCTAAAATGCAGGACAACAACAAAAACAACACCAACAACAACAGACATAAGAGGTTAAATAGGTCATAATTGCCTTGAGTTTGACACCCGTGCAGTAAACACTGAAATATGAGATAAATAACGTAAGCGTTTAGTTTATTTAATAAAAGAGCACCTGTTCAATGCAACACTGATACCGCTATTAGTACTCGGAGACGTGTTATTCTTAAAAAAATGCAGGCATAAAGTTGCGTTCAAATTGATTAAATATATGGCTCTCAAGGAAATACATAAACAAATATTTGGCTTTTATGGCTCTCCCAGCCAAAAAGGTTCCCGACTGTGTTCAGCTTTTAGTACTTATTTAGCATAATGTGTACGACTCATTAGTTCAGAGTTTTGTTTCACCCTTTAAATTGATCAGATAGGACAATCTAAGTTGATTTGGTGTTAGGGTTAGGGTTGTAATGTGGTGTGGCTGTTCTGACATATTGATACTTTTATGTGAACATTTAAGAAAGCATCTGCTTAAGAAATTGACAGCAGTGTATTAGATTGAGATTGAGCTCAACCTCATTAATCAACTGTGTTTTTAAAATCCTAACCATACTATTAGGATTTTCCACCAGATTGAGCCATGTTTACTTGGCAGTTAGTTCCAATGAAAGTGAACACAATGTTTGTATTGTGTAAGCTGTTTGCTGCAACAGACTGATGTCTGGCCCATTTGACTTTGAACCCAAGTGGTTAAAGGCAGGGCTTTTCCTCTCGAACCTCAAGCGAGAATCATACACCTGGACCAACAATCCATTTTACAATAGGAGACAGAAGGCTTAAAATCCCTCCTCTCTTTTTCGCAGACCTGCAGTTAAACTCCACTCTGGTGATGTGGCAGCTTGGAGAACCATATCCTATCTGGCCAAAGAGCACCCTCTACTGCACAACATGTAATAACCCATTCAGCACTTGTCCTCTGAGCATTTAACGGCTTTCTCCTGAGCTGGGCTTATTCTTTCATGTTGTTTCTGACATCAACATCTGTTCCATGTCTCAATGTGATTTGTGCAATAGATAAATACTGTACGGTTTGCACATCAATTACAGCATTTCAGTTAAATTGTTGTGTGTATGTATGTTTTACTAGGCCTTTTATACTAAACCATGTCCTTGTAAAAAAGAAAACTGCTATAAAAATACTAAATGTTAATATTATTTTACCATTTTCACTGAGTTAAATATTTTATGCAACTTCAGTCCTGATCATAACTCTCAACCTTCAACCCTGTATATGTTAGTTTGCTTACATAGTGCAGCTGTTTTATAAGTAAGTATTACGGGCAGCTGTGGCTCGGGAGGTTCAATCCCCAGCCCCTGCAGTCAGCATGTCAAAGTGTCCATGGGCAAGATACTGAGCCCCAAATTGCTCCCGATGGCCAACGGTGTGTGTGTGTGTGTTTGTGTTTGTGAAAGGTTATCCTTACTGAAGAGCTGATGTGAACCTTGTATGGTGGACTCTGACTCTATATGAATGTGTGTGAATGCTGACATGTGTTGTAAAGAGCTTTGAGTGATCGCAAAGATTGGAAAAGCGCTTTATAAATGCAGTCCATTTACTATTTAAGTACTAGGGGGATTTTCTTCACAGTTTGTGATGTCAGTTATAAACAACAACATTGATTTTGATGCATTTTTTTTTTGTGCAGGAAACCTTTAGAAAAAATGTTGGGCTTTAATGTGGACATTTTGTCTCCTCAAGTGTCTGAGTGTCTGTATTTTGGCTACATGGTTATTTATATAACCTTTTCTATTAAAAAAGTATTAAAAAACATACACCCTTGCAAAAAAGTATGTCATATGCATTAACAAGGCACAAATGATTAAAAAGCCAAAAATGACCGTAGTCATTCACAGGGGTTACATTTTTGTATCCTGTGACCTGTTGAATGTTCAAATTATTTGTTTTCTAAAGATAAGAAAATGAATATAACTTTAGAGTCTGCTGTTGATTGATTTCAAACAGTTCTTGTTACATGCTGCAACTAACTGTCATGTATATCCCTTGTTTGTGACCTTTAACCCCTGTAGTTATCAATAGAACTCTTCAACCCAAGACCTCTAAAAGCCAAAGAGATAATCCTTCCATCATGGTTAGCTGTGAAAACTTGTTCTACACCTATCTAGCCCAACAGCATTCTCTGGTGGTCACAATAATATGTTGTTTTACTGTGCATGACGTGCAGCATTGTGTTCATTTTACACACAACAGAAGTGATTTTGCAGAGGTGATGTGTCTCTGCTGGTCAATAGGAAATATGTAGCTACATATTTTTTTTTAATGATTCATAATGTGAAGTAGCTCTAAGTTCTTGGAACAAAAAAGTTTTTTTAATTGAAAAAACAATTGGTGCATATTTTGTTTATATGTGATGATCAAACACCTAAGATTCAAACAATTACTCTGTTTCTGTCTTTTGTTACAGATGTGGCCAATTGTTCTCCATTTGGAAATGTTTGTTGTTGTTAAGAACTGCTGTTAATTGTTGTTTGTTAGTTTGCTACACGGTGGCTGTGGGAAACTGTGATGTCACTATTTGCTAAGCTGTATACACTTCATATAAGGTTTATAACACACTATAATGCAGCTGCAAGAAGGGTTAAAGACATTCAAGTTATCATTAATGTCTCTCTTAATAACTATAATTCAGTGGAGACATTTTTGTTTAGGCTGACTCGTTGGCCCTTTATAAAAAACCTTTCATCCAGACTTTAGTATCTGACGATATGGCTGTCGCGAGTGTGTTATTACTAATAACCAACTTTGAACAGGGACCCAATCCTAAAGAAAATAATTATCAGTGTTACTTTGTCTGCACAAATGATTTTACAGCCTCCACATAATGAAAATAACGTTTAAATACCTTCAGATTAGCCATCTGTCAATTTCTGCATTTTTAGAAAATGGATTTCTGGTTTTACAGTTCTTCAATTTTAGTGACATTTAAAGATACATAATTGTTCTTATTATGAGGCAACAATGTTTACATTTAAACATTCACATGTAGTCGCAATATAGATGTTTTAGAGTTAAAAAAGATGACCTCAATATGTAATTACCCAATCAAATGCATGACAATAGCCTACAGCAAACAGATGCATTATCTGTCAGGTAGAGTGGTTATTTCAGTCAGCCTGAATTATTGAACAGCACATTAATCGTGTCACCTAAACCACGTGTTCTTATAGGCAGGGGAAAGCTTTTGTAGGTATTGTAGTACAAGTTGGCAACTAGTCAGGTAACCTGCACAGTACCACAGAAATACATACCATTTTTCCCTAATCAAGGATGAGTCATTGTTTGAATTTGCTTGTTAACCAATATGGTATTGAATAATTTTGGAAATGTACGGATTCTTCTTCAAGGCCAGAGGGGGTCTGCAACCCCTAGGGCAGTGTTACTCATTGCGGGGCTCGCGAGCCTCCTGCGGCTCGCCAAGCTTTAATTGGTGGCTCGCGTGGCAGTGGGCTAAATAAAGGGGTGATAGATATGATTATGTAGTCAATACAAACATTTCATAAAAACACTAAAACCAAGCAGGGCTATTACATACAACCCATTAAAACACAGTGTCTGCTCTATTAGCCTTGACCTGGACCCCTGTTCTAGGCTGTATGAAGACAACACCTTTAAAAGGTCTTTATTTTATTTGTATATCATTAACCAGTTATTGCTGATGAACCCTGTGTTGAAGCAGAGGAATGGGCCCTTCAGTGAAGAGTGAGGTGGCTCTTAAAAGAGCCGTTGTGGTTTGTGGAGCAGCAGCAGTTTAAGCCCTCTCTCCGCGGATGCGGCGGGCCAGCTGGATGTCCTTGGGCATGATGGTGACCCTCTTGGCGTGGATGGCGCACAGGTTGGTGTCCTCGAACAGGCCGACCAGGTAAGCCTCGCTGGACTCCTGCAGAGCCATGACAGCGGAGCTCTGGAAGCGCAGGTCGGTCTTGAAGTCCTGAGCGATTTCTCTCACCAGGCGCTGGAAGGGCAGCTTGCGGATCAGCAGCTCCGTGGATTTCTGGTAGCGACGGATCTCTCTCAGAGCCACGGTACCGGGCCTGTAACGGTGAGGCTTCTTCACGCCGCCGGTGGCCGGGGCGCTCTTACGGGCAGCCTTGGTGGCCAGCTG
Organism: Cottoperca gobio; assembly: GCF_900634415.1. Lineage (NCBI taxonomy): Eukaryota > Metazoa > Chordata > Actinopteri > Perciformes > Bovichtidae > Cottoperca > Cottoperca gobio. Next base: position 86,491 of record NW_021166976.1, on the reverse strand, counting down.
CTTCCTGGGGGCTTTGCCTCCGGTGGATTTACGGGCTGTCTGCTTGGTTCTTGCCATGACTTGTTCTTTCTCTGAACAGGAGAAATATGTAGCTCAACAAAGAGACACGCGGCTCTTAAACTGTGGGTCCGGCTGTGACATGGTGACGCTGCTTCAGACCTCCGGCTCCTGATTGGTGAGGGGCTCCTCGGAGCTCAGCACCGCCTAGAGGAGCGGCCCACCGCCCGGATCTCCGCTGCTCATTGGCGGAAAAACTTTGAAAATGTGCCGCCAAAATCCAGAGTGTTCCGCCCTCTGCTGCTCTGCTGGAAGCCTCTTTTCTGGTTGGTCTGTGCACCGTCCCGCGCCCCGCGGACATATAAAGGAGGGCTTCTGGTGCTGAGGAAACACTTGTTTGTGTACCGACTTAGAAAGCACATCCGAAAATGAGTGGAAGAGGCAAAACCGGCGGAAAGGCCAGAGCGAAGGCAAAGACCCGCTCCTCCCGTGCCGGGCTCCAGTTCCCTGTCGGCCGTGTCCACAGACATCTGAGGAAGGGTAACTATGCCCATCGTGTCGGAGCCGGAGCCCCCGTCTACCTGGCGGCTGTGCTGGAGTACCTGACCGCTGAGATCCTGGAGCTGGCTGGAAACGCTGCCCGCGACAACAAGAAGACCCGTATCATCCCCCGTCACCTGCAGCTGGCTGTCCGCAACGACGAGGAGCTCAACAAGCTGCTGGGAGGAGTGACCATCGCTCAGGGCGGCGTGCTGCCCAACATCCAGGCTGTCCTGCTGCCCAAGAAGACTGAGAAGGCCACCAAGAAGTAAATCCCCGGAATCGACTTGATCACACAAAAAGGCTCTTTTAAGAGCCAAACACACCTCCAACTAAAGCAAGACCTCCTTTAGTTTTATCTATAATGTAAATACATGTAACTCTACTATAGGCCAACAGCTAGCTACTGCAACATGTTTACTCGATGACTGCTGATAAAGAGCGTAGTTTCACATGCCTTTTAACCCTTAAAGGTAACATGTATTGTTATTATGAGACTGATCCAGCTCCGGTACAGGAGGTCCTTTGTGACAGCTGCCATATGTGTAATCTTCCCTCTGTGTCCGGACAGGGGGTTGCGAGGTGAAGCCTCGCGCTCTTTCAATTATCTGATCCGTAATTGCTTAAAGGCTAATATTATAGTTGTACTGGATGTATGTTTTGGTTTTGATATGTTCATGGCTCTCTCCAAACTCTGCTAAGGGTTTGCCCCTTTTATTACATTAATTATTATTTGATTATTAATCAAAAAAACAATCCTGTATAATAGCATAATTGTTAGTCACTCATTTCAAACTAAATCATACTATAACTACAACATTTAGGGATGCAACTGTCACCACTTTTCTTTGCAACATACTCGAATAAATTGGTTACATACACATTGGATACATTCTGGCCGTAATATTTTCATCAGTTACCATACACTTATATAAAGGAGGTTTTACTGCATTAATGTTAAATGTATCTCATCCCATGGGCTAATTATAAACATGACACATGATCGACTCACTACATTGGAAGAGTCCCTCACTGGGAAGTAAGAATCTCACACTGTGGAAAAACGTACTTGATCAAAAAACTGTACTGGCTAAATGCTAGAGGGTTTTATGTTTTAGGTCACTTTGAGACATTTACCCTTTTGAGTTCTCTGAAGTAAAAGTTTCCCTCTTTCTCCTCCCTGAAATTATTTTGACTTTTCCTCATTTAGGATCACGGCTGTATGTGTAAAATGTGGACACATTGATGTGTTGTGAATGTCTTATCAAATGTATGTATACGATGCTAATGCACACAAACATGTCTTGTTTTTACCACAGGCCCACACTCTACAATGCTGCAACCTTCGCCTATTTTACCAAAGACAGATAAAAAAAGAGATATATTAGCAAAACACAGAAGGCTGCCTGAAACATGCTACATGGGCCGACACGTGAGGAGGGTCATTCAGAGCTGTTACTTGTATAGCATTTTTAGCTTTTGTCAGTATGCCTCTTGGTGTATCATGCAAGCACATCCACTTTATCAAAAATGCTGCACTATCCTTGAGCAATCTCAGATGAGTGGCTGCCTTTTCAAACTAAACTAAACAGTTAAAACAAACTGATTCATATACAATACGTATTAATCTATTACAGGTATAATTTGTTCATTGTTTTTATTTTTATTTCTGATTTTTTGGAAGTAAAACTTAAATTTGCTTTGAACTTATTCTTTTTTTCATCAACATAATGAGATGATTTCCTGTTTAAACAGCATATTATTACATTATAACAGTTACGAAGTGAGAGTGGCGTTATTTAGCGTTTTGTGCGCTTATATAAAATAGAACAGACAAGGCAAGTATAACAGCCCCAAGGTGAGTCACAGCCACATATATCTGTCCAATGTTCCGGCACCAACACGCAGTTTTTGCTCTTCATCTGTATTTTGTGATGCGTCAGCAGGGAGGGCTTCCATGTAGAACACTAGATGTGATGTGTTCTTACTTTACATTCCAGCATGGAATCATCTACCAACACACATCTATATAAAGTAATGAGCATAAAACTTTTGTGCCAGATTACAATTAACCAAAAACAAGATTCTGCTAAAAAAAAAAAATTATAGCTCCAAGATAACAAATCATGTTTTGTTTCATCATATACTCTAATTTCAATTTTGCCTGAATATCAACATATTTTTAAGTTGATATCAGTGGATTCAATAGTTTATAGGCAGGCAGTTGCTTACTATTTTGCCTTTTCTTACATTAATTAGCCTGTTAGTGTTCCGTGTTGCTGTCAATGTGTGATGTGGTTACTAGCTGTTGTGTAGATTGTGATGTAGCTGGATTTGTGAAGGACTGAAGACGAGCCCTTCTCCTTGTTAACAGTGTTTACTTTAAACTTGATTTGCATTGAATCAGCAGTTAGTAAAACAATCTACTGTCTGAGTGGGACATGCTGCCTGGTGTCTGTGGTCCTTTTGGTAAAGAAATTAGTTGCTGCCCATTGGATTGTAAACAATACCCCGGTTAGATGGCAGGCGGATGAGTCATGATGTAATGTCTATTGTTTGTATATCTATGGTCCAGGGTGTTTGTGCAAACTGACAGCTGGCATTCCTGGTACCACACATTCAGGTTATATAACTAAACGTGTATCTTCGGTTACATAGCATGTGTAACAAAGATACAATAATGTAAATAATTAATAGTTATGTAAATAACTTGTGTGACACGTAATTAAGTTTTCTAATGTTCAGCACTGATATATTTATCAGTGAAACAGTTTAACTAACATGTAAAACCACTTATTGTGCTTCTCTGACAGGTGACATGTATCTGTCAGTGTGTTTGATCATTATTAGTATAATTGTTAACTATTTATATTAAAAGTCGTCCTCAGCAGAGGACATGTTCACAGCTCTGATAGGAAGTCTGGCTAAACTGCACCATGAGCCTCGGCCATCATCAGTGTGTTTGCTGTTACCAGAAAACTTCAGTTTATTACAAACTCATCAACAGCAGAAGATTGTTTTTACACGGAGTCCCTGAACAAACACGTGGGCCAGTTGGAAAACAGCTTTTGATGAAGCTCTGATGCATTTTAAATCATTTTAGGAGAGAAATGAGTGTGAAAAGCCGCTGAGCAGTGCTGACCACGGTGGTGAATATGTGAGGTTTGGAGGCTCTACAAACAAAATGCAGAGAGCATCAGAGCTCCTCGTGACTTCAACATGAAGAGACACAAGTCTGCTGTCGGTCCCTTCGCTGTCAGCCTTCAGCACTTCTCCTACATTTAGTTTTAAGGCTTTTACCAGTGCAGAGAAAACACAAGTGGCCCGGCTTTCAGACTGCACAGAGGAGCAGCGAGCCGGCTGAGTCTCCACGGCTCTCATGGTGTGTTTAAGTGCAGCCTCCTGCTCCGGGCTCTTCAACAGTCAGACTCTCGTGTTATCGTGAGGACAACAAGTTGAGCAGAAAATGTCAGAAGTAGCTCCAGCCGCCGCTCCGGCCAAAGCAGCCAAGAAGAAGGTTTCCAAGCCGAAGGCGGCCGGCCCCAGCGTCCGCGACCTCATCGTTCAAACTGTGGCCGCATCCAAGGAGAGGAGCGGCGTGTCTGCGACCGCCGTCAAGAAGGCTCTGGCTGCCGGAGGCTACGATGTGGACAAGAACAAGTCCCGCGTCAAGACTGCCATCAAGAGCCTGGTCGAGAAGGGGACTCTGGTCCAGATCAAGGGGACCGGGGCTTCCGGCTCCTTCAAGATGAACAAGAATGCTGCCGACACTAAGGCTACGAAGCCGGTCAAGAAAGCCGCTCCTGCAGCCAAGAAGCCCGCAGCCAAGAAACCTGTAGCGGTCAAAAAGCCCGCGGCAGCAGCAAAGAAGTCTCCGAAGAAGGCGAAGAAACCCGTAGCGGCCAAGAAAGTAGCCAAGAGCCCCAACAAGGTCGCCAAGAGCCCCAACAAGGTCGCCAAGAGCCCCAACAAGGTCGCCAAGAGCCCGAAGAAGGCCGTCAAGAAGGTTACAAAGAGCCCCAAGAAGGTGGTGAAAAAGGCCCCTGTAGCCAAGAGAGCCCCAGCGAAGAAGGTCGTCAAACCCAAAGCGAAGAAAGCAGCACCCAAGAAGAAGTGAGCTGTCATCAGTCTGAACTACAGCTCCCACTAAAGGCTCTTTTAAGAGCCACCACATCATCCTGAAAGAGCCTTTTCCTCTTTATTCTTACTGTCATTACATTAGGATTTATTTAAGTTAGCAGCTAAAGGAAAAGTACACAACCATTATTCATTGCACTAAATTATTTATTACAATGCTGAAATAGCTCACTATGAGCAGTTACTGACCTTTCCCCAGTTTATATGTCATTCCGATTACAATTTAATCATTTGTATATTTGATATATAAAGTAATTACATTATTCTGCTTTTTACTGACTTTTATACTTATTTCAAATGTTTAAATGACTGTACTGCTTATAACTATATATAAATACAATAGTATTATATAAGAACATATATTTCAAATTGTAATTAGGCTATAGCCTAAAACTGATCCATATAAGTGATTTCCACTAAATATAAACACGTACCTGCCATTTATATCTCCGGAGAGCTACAAAGTAATTTATTATTATAATAATAATAATAATAATAATAATAATAATAATGTCATATAAATGGGCTCTGTTGTAGCTGTGTGGTTGCTGTTTGTGGTAACTTAAGATTGAATTCTTGACTCCGTCTTCACTAAACTTCATGTTTTGTTATAACTACCAACAGCGCAACAACATATAGCAGGATTAAACTATGACTATATACATATTGGAGCAATCATAACAGAAATGTAATGTGGGAATATCAGAAACAATGAAGTTCAGTGAAACACACTGTCACTGTTCATTGCAACAATACCCAAGCCTAAGTTGAATTAGTTTACATTGTCTTTTAAAACTATATGATATGATACTGATATATATGTAGATCAGTTAAACATATTTAACTTGTCACATGTCATATTTAATTGTTTAGTTTCATTTAACCAAACATACAGTAAAACAGTAAAACGGTCTGGATAAGAGCGTCTGCTAAATGACCTGTAATGTAAAAAGCCTTGAGTTTGTATATTTGAACTAGAATGTTTTGACCCTGTAGTGAATTTCCACTGTGAGGCCTCGCAGCACATTTCCACAATAACTTCACTTCTTTGTTACGTGTTCTTCGTCTGAGAGTTTTACTTGACCTGTGTGTCTGTGAGAATGCCTCCTATTGATATTTTGACTGAAGGTTTCAGTTAATTAACCTCCCTACCTGTTGAGATAATGGTGAATAGTCACAAAATAAAGAATTCAAATAAAACCATATCTAATAGCATAATTGTTATTTATTGTTTTTACACAACCTTACACATCTGATGGCAATAAACTGGCCTGAGGTCTTCAGGTGTGTCCAGGTGTGTTTTACTTGACCTTGCTATATATACACACACACACACTTGCATCTTCTTCTCGGTATGACTGCAGAACATTAAAGTCTCAACAAGTGTGAAGAATCTCTTTGCTGCAACATTGTTTTGGCTTCATCTCAAGTCCCAATTGTGTGGTGTACACAGTGATGAAAAGAAAGTGACACGCTAGTGTCTTCAGACAGACTTTTAGATGCACAGGAAATTACCTGCATAAAGCACTGGCGTTTGTCATAGGTAGATTACGTTGTACAACCAATATATATTACATTTAGTTTAGACATTTAAAATACAGGCAGAAAAGGACATTTAACTATGACTGACAAGGATAATTTGTACACCTGTAATTCATGTGCAATGGCAGTTCTGTACCAAAGTTATTATTTGTAAATGTTATATTAACGAAATTATAAATATTGTACACTGTATAATAAATAGTTTAACTGACAGGACAAGTCTCCAGATGTAGTGGGTGGCTCTTAAAAGAGCCTTTGAGTAGTTGACTTCACAGCAGTTTACTTGGAGCTGGTGTACTTGGTCACGGCCTTGGTGCCCTCAGACACGGCGTGCTTCGCCAGCTCCCCGGGCAGCAGCAGGCGGACAGCGGTCTGGATCTCCCTGGAAGTGATGGTGGAGCGCTTGTTGTAGTGAGCCAGACGGGAGGCCTCACCGGCGATGCGCTCGAAGATGTCGCTCACGAAGCAGTTCATGATACCCATGGCCTTGGAGGAGATGCCGGTGTCGGGGTGGACCTGCTTCATCACCTTGTACACGTAGATGGCGTAGCTCTCCTTCCTGGACTTTCTCCTCTTCTTGCCAGTCTTGGTGGCGGTCTTAGAGACGGCTTTCTTTGAGCCCTTCTTGGGCGCTTTCACGATGGCGTCCGGCATGATGAGCAGTGGATCTTTGTCCTGAGTCGGATGAGATGTCCCGGAGCACAGAGCGGTCTATTTATATCCGCTCATGCTAATGTGACTGTGCTGTTGCTCGCACGGGGTTGGTTGTCTTCTGAGCGGGACTGAGCATGCGCTAAACAAATAACTATTCCTGTGAGCAGATGTCATTCCTGTAGTTGATACAAAGTTACAAAACATGCAGGTTTAAATGAATCAAGAACAGGAAGTAAAGACAAAAAACGTACTTCTTACCATATTAATTTTACTCTTGAGTTTATATAAAGTTGTAGCATTGATGAACACAATGAATACCTTGTAGGAGACAGTTTTGTTAAAAAACTAGTGTTTTATATATTAATTTGTCAGGTTGTTCTGCTAAAGTTTCAGAACATACAATTAGATGCAGTTAAATTGGCCTCTGTTTTACTGGGAGGTGTTTCCAATATTTAGTCTATCGCGTTCATATCAGTGAAGGTTGAAAAATCTCCTTTCCATATGTACCTAATAAAGTAGCAGCTGAGCGTGTTTCACTTTCTAGTTCCATTACCCTGTCCAATCACAAAACACTGATAAAATCAAATGAACAAGAACAGCTTTTTATTCTTAAGGGACCCTTTTTCTATCATTGAGTAAACTGATGAGCCCCTGACTAATTGACATATTGTATGGACATTTCATATGTTATTCAATGCCCAACAATAACAGTACAGAACAACTGATACACTTTACAATGAACACACATAGTGAACACAATAACTTCAGAATGATGAACGATGAATTTTCAGCAGATTATTGCCTGTGAATATTGCATCAGAGATGAGTAGGTGTACAATCAGTCAAGACGTGATGGGTATTATACCCCCTATTTTCTACACTAGACTATAGTTCAGAAATGTGCAGTGGGATTGAGTGATGGGACTTTTAGGGTTCAGTTTTGCATGACTTGCACAGTAAAATGAACATATAATGGATAATGAAATTAATAAAGTATGTTTGGGTTTTGTACCACTGATAATACAAGACATTTGAAGACATCACCTGGATGTACTCTGGACTTTTTAAACTAACATTTTATAGCCCAAAAGACTTTGATCCACAACTGTGTCTTATGTCTTGTGTATGTGCTTGTATCTTTTTTAGCTTATTTAGCATTTAGGTACAACTATAAAACTATAAATTACTACCATAATCAAGTAGCTTACTTAAATATTTCTTCATGTAAGCTTGTCCCCATTCCAGGCCACTTAGACACCTCATGATTAAAACATGTTCTGCTTGATTTTAGGGTGTTGTCTAGGGATGTCTAGCAACTTCTTGATGTTAAACACAGACAAAACTGAAGTTATTATACTTGGCCCTAAACTCCTCCGAAACGCATTGTCTAATGACATAGAAGCTCTGGATGGCATTAACTTGGCCTCCAGCACCACCGTAAGGAATCTTGGCGTCATCTTTGATCAAGATCTGTCTTTTAACTCCCACATAAAACAAATCTCAAGGACTGCCTTCTTTCATCTACGTAACATTGCAAAAATAAGACACATCATGTCTCAAAATGATGCAGAAAAACTAGTCCATGCATTTGTTACTTCAAGGCTGGATTACTGCAACTCATTGTTATCAGGTTGTCCCAAAAAGTCGCTTAAGACTCTTCAGTTGATCCAAAATGCAGCGGCACGTGTATTGACAAGAACTAGGAAACGGGATCATATTACTCCTGTATTAGCTGCTCTGCACTGGCTCCCGGTAAAATACAGAGTAGAATTACAAAGCAATTAATGGTCAGGCTCCCGTTTATCTTAAATATCTCATAGTACCTTATAAACCAACTAGAGCATTACGCTCCCAGACTGCAGGGTTACTTGTAGTTCCTAGAGTCTCTAAGAGTACAATGGGAGCCAGAGCCTTCAGCTATCAAGCTCCTCTCCAGTGGAACCAGTTTGTGTTCGGGAGGCAGACACACTCTCCACATTTAAGAGTAGGCTGAAGACTTTCCTTTTTGATAAAGTTTATAGTTAGGGCTGGCTCAGGTTTGCCCTGGATCAGCACCTAGTTATGCTGCTATAGGCTTAGACTGCCCGGGGACACCTCCCTGCTCTCTTCCTTCTTTTCCTCTCCTCCCTCTATCTGTATGCATTTATGTAAATGTATGTTACTAACTCATCATCCGGGGTATTATCCCCGGAGTGTCTGTGTCTCATGTGACAGGTTGCCACTGATAACGTTTATGTCAGGATCCCTGTAACAGTGTTGGTAGATGGCTCCCAGATGATTCCATCCTGGAATGTAAAGTAAGAACACATCTAGTGTTCTCCATGGAAGCCAGGGAGGGTTCCATGGAGAAGAGACCTGTACAGTCTGTAAAGCACACCGAGACCAATGCATAATTTGTGATATTGGGCTATATAAATTAATTTGATCTGCTGACATGTCACAGAAATAACAGATGGAAAATTAGACAGACACACACAGCTAAATAACACCACTCTGTTCGTAATGATTACAATGTGGCTTCAGTGAGTTTTTGACCTGAACATGGACATAATTGATTGGAGATTAATTTATTCTCTACATTTGAAAGTCACCTGGGTCATTTTCTATTTATATGACAAAAGTGTTACTGCAGTAAAATATGGACTCCAAGTGTGACCGTAAAATCATCATTACTAATGTAACAGGGATACATCTCTTTGAGTTTAAGTGTGTGGCCCTTAAAAGGGCCTTTGGTCTCAATTAACGGACGGTGTGTGTTTAACCTCCGAAGCCGTACAGAGTGCGTCCCTGCCTCTTCAGAGCATACACCACATCCATGGCGGTCACGGTCTTTCTCTTGGCGTGCTCGGTGTAGGTGACGGCATCACGGATCACATTCTCCAGGAACACCTTCAACACACCGCGGGTCTCCTCGTAGATCAGACCGGAGATACGCTTCACTCCACCACGGCGAGCCAGACGGCGGATAGCGGGCTTGGTGATTCCCTGGATGTTATCACGGAGCACTTTACGGTGACGCTTTGCGCCTCCTTTACCGAGTCCTTTTCCTCCTTTGCCTCTTCCACTCATCTTCACTGTTCAATGTGTTTCTACTCAATGGTAAACACTGCTGGGTTCCCGGATATTTAAATCATGCCTGAGGACGTGATGGAAGACAGAGGCGGGCCTCGTCTTCTTCTTTGGATGTTCATGATGGTTGATAATTAAGTCTTTGGTGCTTTAGCTTCACCTACTGAACAACAGCATTAACCAGCCGAATAATCTCCTATAACTTTTGCTTATAGTGAATGGTTTTGTACTCAATAAAGTACAAGTAGTCTCAGAAAGACAATAATGACAGCTACTGTGAGGTCTTTTGAAGGTCACAGACCTGCAGGCATCCCTCATGATAAAACATCTAAAAGTCCCTAACTTGTTTGGTGAGCGTAACATTTCAGTTCACTAACCCTGATCTCCCCTTTAAAATTGTACCTAAGTCCAGTGTCAAGGATAATACTGATGTGACTATATAGAAGTTTTTCTTCCAGAAAGGAGAACAATAGAAACACAAGAGATACAATATACCTGTAATCTATAGAATACTTACAGCACTTCACATGAATCACTTCATTTTAATCCTATCAGGTTGAAAAGGCAGCTGAGACTGCCCCCTCATCACAATCTCCACAAGTCATCATCCTGTAGCTGCGGTTCTGGTTGAAAATGATATACAAGTAACATTAATGTCTCTGAATGACCCTCGTCACATGTTTGCCTACGCAGCATGTTTCCGCCCCCCGGCCTTTTGGAATTTATTTCTTTCGTCATTTATCTTTGATAAAATGTTTTACAGCATTGTAAAGTGTGTGACAGCACACTGTCATGGGCCATGCACATTCCATGTCAGCTTGTAATTTTTCCAGTCACAATGCTTTCTATTGCTCCTCAGTAAAAGTTAACACAAACTTGATGGGGGATTTTGCCTTCTTGAGTTCCTTAAGAAATACAAAAAAAATTTTCCACAAAAAAAACGAGAAGCTCAGAGAACACTTTGATTTACAGTACATCCAGAAAGTGTTCATACTCCTTCACTTTTTCCAAATTGTTATGTTACAGCCTTAGTTCAAAATGGATTAAATTATTTCTCTCAACATTCTACACACAATACCGCATAATGACAAAGTGAAAAAGTTTTTTTAATACATTTTGCAAATGTATTAAAAAAATTAAACATCACATGTACTCACACCCTTTACTCAATACTTAGTTGAAGCACCTTTGGCAGCAATTACAGCCTCAAGTCTCCTTGAGTATGATACTACAAGCTTGGCGCACCTATTTTGGGGTAGTTTCTCCCATTCTTCTTTGCAGAGCGTCTCAAGCTCCATCAGGTTGGATGGGAGCGTCGATGCACAGCCATTTTCAGATCTCTCCAAAGATGTTCAATCAAGTTCAAGTGTGGGCTCTGGCTGGGCCACTCCAGGACATTCACAGACTTGTCCCGAAGTCACTCCTTTATTATCTTGGCTGTGTGCTTAGGGTCGTTGTCCTGTTGGAAGGTGAACCTTCGCCCCAGTCTGAGGTCCAGAGCGCTCTGGTGCAGGTGTTCAGCAAGGATCTCTCTGTACTTTGCTGCATTCATCTTTCCCTTGATCCTGACTAGTTTCCCAGTTCCTGCCGCTGAAAAACACCCCCACAGCATGATGCTGCCACCACCATGCTTCACTGTAGGGATGTATTGGCCAGGTGATGAGCTGTGCCCGGTTTCCTCCAGACATGACGCTTGGCATTCAGGCCAAAGAGTTCAATCTTGGTTTCATCAGACCAGAGAATTTTGTTTGAGTCCTTTAGGTGCCTTTTGGCAAACTCCATGCGGGCTGTCATGTGCCTTTTACTGAGGAGTGGCTTCCGTCTGGCCACTCTACCATAAAGGCCTGATTGGTGGAGTACTGCAGAGATGGTTGTCCTTCTGAAAGGTTCTCCCATCTCCACAGATGATCTCTGGAGCTCTGTCAAGAGTGACCATGGGGTTCTTGGTCACCTTCCTGACCAAGGCCCTTCTCCCCTGATGGCTCAGTTTGGCCGAGCGGCCAGCTCTAGGAAGAGTCGTGGTGGTTCCAAACTTCTTCCATTTGTGAATGATGGAGACCACTGTGCTCGTTGGGACCTTCAATGCTGCAGATATTTTTTTTGTACCCTTCCCCAGATCTGTGCCTCGATACAATCCTGTCTCGGCAGTCTACAGCCAATTCCTTGGACTTCATGGCTTGGTTGGTGCTCTGACATGCACTGTCAACTGTGGGACCTTATATAGACAGGTGTGTGCCTTTCCAAATCATGTCCGATTAATTGAATTTACCACAGGTGGACTCCAATCAAGTTGTGGAAACATCTCAAAGATGATCAGTGGAAACGGGATGCACCTGAGCTCAATTTTGAGTATCACAGCAAATGGTGTGAATACTTATGTGATATTTTTATTTTATTTTTTGAATACATTTGCAAAAGATTCTAAAAATATGTTGTCCCTTTGTCATTATGCAGTATTGTGTGTAGAATGTTGAGATTTTTTTTTTATTTAATCCATTTTTGAATTAGGCTGTAACAAAATGTGGAAATGTGCATACTTTTCGAATTTAATTCATACAGGAGTTATGTAAGCTCATCAACACAGCAAACATTTCCTAACAAACAGCCTCGACTCATTTTACAAAGAAACACTGCATTTCAATGTTGATGAATCTTGTACATTTAATTTAGAAGTTTGTTAAAATTGTAATTTTAATAGATTTAGTTGTGAAAACCTTCTAGAAAGTTTTGTAAAAATAATTCTTGGGGGCTGGTAAGGGAAGGAGGGGACGGAAACACAATCTTAACAGGTTACTATAATACTTTTTATTAATGTATTACTTTCAGCAATGACACATTTTGGGAGAAGTCGTCTAAAACGACTGTTCTGTTATTAAATATGTGTACCTGAGATTTGGTACAATATATATATGGACAACGTTTTAGGAAGAAAACATACATGTGTAAACTTTACAGTATTATGACTTATCTATTGCACAAATCACAATGAGACATGCAGCTGATGATGATGTCAGAAACAACATGAAAGATGAAGCACAGCTCTACAGGAAGGCTGTGAAGAGCCCAGAGGACAAGTGCTGAATGGGTTATAAAAATGTTGTGCAGCAGAGGGAGCTCTTCAGCCAAATAAGATATGAGGCTTCAAGGTGCCACATCAACAGAGTAAAATTTAAGTGCAGGGCTGTAAACGATAGGGGAGGAAATTTGTTCCTTACTTTTTCCTTTTCAGAGTGTGGCTCGTTGGTCTAGGGGTATGATTCTCGCTTAGGGTGCGAGAGGTCCCGGGTTCAAATCCCGGACGAGCCCAAATTTTGACAAGTGGGATTCACAAGTGCACATTTAGACTATTGCAGTTTACAGTTTACACACTCTTTGTGTTATGGTCAAACACTTGGATCTCACTAAGCATCAGTGCCAGTTATGTCTAGGCAAGATTTTAACACATGTTAACAGTTTGGTACTCAATAAAATAAAAAGTACTTTTTAAGGACAATCATGATGTGACTATGTAGACAAATCACCAGATGCTAATGCTTTCTGTCTGTTGTACTACTTAAGACTCTTTTCATTTTTTTTTATCTTAATCAATCTTGTAATACATTGTGAAGTGGGAAAACATTTACATCGTATGGTTTTGCTTAATTTCTGTTCAGTTCAAATTAAACAAAATGTATGAAAACAAAACTAGAGTGATGAGCATATTTAATGAGTCATATATTTCAGATGAGTGATATAACTTTATAACAGATATAACCTTTATTTATCCCGAGGGAAGGGCCGAGGGTGTGAGAGTACCAGCCTCTCCAGGGACTTCATCAGATGGGAAGTTAGCACCACCGGTCTGTAGTCATTGGAGGCACTGGGTGGGCCTTCTTCAGTACAAGGACCAGGCAGGATGACTTCCACTGCACAGGGACCCTCTCCAGACTCAGGCTCAGTTTAAAGATGTACAGGAGGACTCCACTCAGCTGGGCAGCACATGTTTTGAGTACCCTCGGACAGATGCCGTCGGGACCCGCTGCTTTGCCTGGGCGGAGTCTGCCCCTGTAGCCAAGAAAGCCCCAGCGAAGAAGGTCGTGAAGCCCAAAGCGAAGAAAGCAGCACCCATGAAGAAGTGAGCTGTCATCAGTCTGAACTACAGCTCCCACTAAAGGCTCTTTTAAGAGCCACCACATCATCCTGAAAGAGCCTTTTCCTCTTTATTCTTACTGTCATTACATTAGGATTTATTTAAGTTAGCAGCTAAAGGAAAAGTACACAACCATTATTCATTGCACTACAGTTACTGACCTTTCCCCAGTTTATATGTCATGCCGATTACAATTTAATCATTTGTATATTTGATATATAAAGTAATTAAATTATTCTGCTTTTTACTGACTTCTATACTTATTTTAAATGTTTAAATGACTGTACTGCTTATAACTATATATAAATACACTAGTATTATATATAAATGTATATTTCAAATTGTAATTAGGCTATAGCCTAAAACTGATCCATATAAGTGATTTCCACTGTAAATATAAACACGTAGTTGACCTGCCATTTATATCTCCGGAGAGCTACAAAGTAATTTATAATAATAATAATAATAATAATAAATAATGTCATATAAATGGGCTCTGTTGTAGCTGTATGGTTGCTGTTTGTGGTCATTTAAGATTGAATTCTTGACTCAGTCTTCACTAAACTTCATGTTTTGTTATAACTACCAACAGCACAACAACATATAGCAGGATTAAACTATGACTATATACATATTGAAGCAATCATAACAGAAATGTAATGTGGGAATATCAGAAACAATGAAGTTCAGTGAAACACACTGTCACTGTTCATTGCAACAAGTTTATTTAGTTTACATTATCTATTAAAACTATATGATATGATACTGATATATATGTAGATCAGTTAAACATATTTAACTTGTCACATGTCATATTTAATTGTTTAGTCTCATTTAACCAAACATACAGTATGTAACTCATTGAACTATTTATACGTAAGCCTTGGTGGTGGTGGTGATCTAGTCTTCCAAACAGAACACCAGATGGTTCTGTTCAATACCAGGGCTGCCACCATTGAGCCCCTGAGCAAGGCACTTAACCCTGAGTTACTCCAGGGGGACTGTTCCTGTAGTTAGTTCACTGTAAATTGGTCTGGATAAGAGCGTCTGCTAAATGACCTGTAATGTAAAAAGCCTTGAGTTTGTATATTTGAACTAGAATGTTTTGACCCTGTCGTGAATTTCCACTGTGAGGCCTCGCAGCACATTTCCACAATAACTTCACTTCTTTGTTACGTGTTCTTCGTCTGAGAGTTTTACTTGACCTTGCTATATACACACACTTGCATCTTCATGTCTGTAAGAATGCCTCCTATTGATATTTTGACTGAAGAAGGTTTCAGTTAATTAACCTCCCTACCTGTTGAGGTAATGGTGAATAGTCACAAAATAAAGAATTAAAATAAAACCATATCTAATAGCATAATTGTTATTTATTGTTTTTACACAACCTTACACCGTACACATCTGATGGCAATAAACTGGCCTGAGGTCTTCAGGTGTGTCCAACTTCAAAGTTTACAGGGCACAATATTCAATATTTAAAAAAAAGAATCCAAATCTTAATTTAAAAGAAAAAAATGAGTAAACTGTGGGCTGTTTTATTTACTTGTGTATTTCAGCAGGTCTTTGATGAATAGGTAACTGTTGTCAGCTCTGTCTCCACTGAAGAGGCAGCAGCGCCCTCTGCTGATGAAAGAATCAAAGGCTAACAGCACCGGGTATTCCAAGGCAGTCACTCATACAAGTACTGACCCGGCCCTGACCCTGCTTTGCTTCCGAGATCAGGCGTGTTTTAAGGCAATGAAGAGTTCCTTTATGGACAAAAATATATCACATAAAAATAAAAATAAAATACTAAAACCGTCCACCACCAACAAAACCAAATTACATAAACCAATAAACAGGAAATACACACCCAACTCAAACAACTTAAAGAAATCCATAATGAGATCATTGTCCTTTTCCCATTATATCCGTAAGCACTCAACTGTCCCTTGCTTACACTTTATCACTTATACCTAAATCCCCCTTAATCGTTCAATGTTTCTTTGCAAAGATACAAGTCCCTCCATGCAAAACTTCAATTATAATGTCTCCTGCATTCATAGCTTTAGTCTTACTTCTTCATCCTCCACCAATACGAACCAGCTGCCTCCCACAAAGTCCTCATTGAACTTTTCAATGTTTATGTGCAGGAAGACCAGCCCAATGTCTCGTTTAAGTGTTCCTTTAAGTATCTTCCATACATCCACTATTTTACCCTCGTAATGTGCATGATTCCTCCTTATCTTAACCGCATACCTAGCGTGGCTCAGAACATAGTTCAGCAGTTCCACATTGCAATCATCCTTCTTTTCAGTCACACCAAACAACCACAACTCCTTCCACTCCATTTCTGTCACATACCATTCGTTCCAACATCTACTAACTAACTCTTTCATCCGTCCAAAATATCCCACAAGCTCTCTACACTCAACAAACTCATGCACACACGTTTCCACCTGGTCCTTACAAACATTGCATTCTCTCTTAACTGTTGCATCAAATTTGCTAATGACCAGATTGTTAAACACCCTATTGTGCCGCAACAAAAAAATCAAAGTTCTCCCATTCAATACTGTTCCATTTTATTTTCACATTCTCCTGCCAGTCAATCCGTTCACTACACTCGTCCATACTCTCTCTGATGCAGGCCTTCTAGCCTCAGCCCCTCTTAACCATTTATATACATTCTTACTTTTTACATTCTCAATCTTTACATTCACATCCCCTCTCCCCACATATAATTCAATCGCACTCTTTTACTCCAACATTCTCCCTTTCAATCATTTTTAACCTCTCACTTTATTTTTTTCCATCATCCTTTCCGCTGTCCCTACCCACATTACCTCATCTATTTCCCTAACCTCATCCACTATCACCTGTGCCCTAATAAAGCCTGGTACATATTCTAAAACTAAGTCCCTAACCCTCCTCATCCCCGCTCTCCACATCGGCAGACTGAATAAGGAGCACTGCTCGTGAGTGATCCTGGGGTTGAGGAACACAGGCTGTTCCCATACCTGCTGCATATTCACACATTCATACTTAACAACTTTCAAAAACTCGCCCCATGCATTCATGACCTCCCTTTGATAAGCACTGATACCATTCAACATCCCCTTCTTTAGCACCATTCACAATGGCACTGTCTCCACAGCCTCCACATTTATTTATTTTTTCCTTTAAAAACACTTTCCACAGTTGATCCTCCTTGTTCTTTAAATATTGCACCATCATTTTGATTTTTGATTTTCCTGCTTAAATTAATAAATTGTAACCCTCCATCCCTACACTCATTCTCTAACACTCCTCTAGCTATCCTAACCCCCCTCCCATCCCATATAAACTCACTAACTATCTTATCTATTTCCTTCACTACTCTATCTGGCACATCTAAAACTGTCATTATATGCACTACTCTACTCATGATCAACCCATTTACTACAACTATCTTCCCCCTCAACTTAAGCTTCCTCATCTTCCAAAATCTTACCGTCTTCACTACACTATTAATTAGCTCATCGTACTGCCTATCCATACCTTCCCTACATCTTTAATCCCTAAATGTATACATGGAATCGCAGTTTCGGGCTTCCGGTGGAATCGCAATGCATTCTAGGGTGGCAAGACTAGAAAAGTGAGCACCAACTCCACAAGTGCCGGCCATATTGGATTTCTTCTCTACGTGTTTACATTTTACTTAGCTTATTCTTCAAGCGTTTTTACATTGTATTTGGCTAGTCTTTAGTGTGTAAGCATCGCTCTTCTAGTTATGGGATTTGGACACCTGAATTGTGTGGTGAAAGGATGTTCAAACAGTGGGAAAAAGCTAACTAAATGGGCAGAATCTCATTGTGAGCTTCACGATTGCAAAAATTGCGACTGCAAGTCCCCGTTCGAACTATTTCCATTACCAACCGCACTAAAGAACAAAGACAGAAAGCTAGCATGGACCAAAGCTGTAAAGAGACAGGATTACAATGGGAAGTCTTCGCGGATTTGCAGTGAGCATTTCATGCAAGGAAAACCAACAAATGAATTCCCTGATCCTGAACTCGACCTGGGGTAGACTTATCTACGCTGCTGACAACGCGTACTCACTACAATCCCATCTATTCCCTCCCTCATGTGACTAATTGTGTCCCTAATACTATTAATAGTGTCGATAATGTCTCTCCCTGGAAAACTATACGCCTGCGTGTCCCCCACTACTGCTTTTATAACCCTCTTCATTCTATTGGCTAACACCCGTGCTTGTACCTTATAATCTGTGTTTAACATGCTAAGTGGCCTATAGTTTTCTAATTTATCCCTATTCCCTTTCTTGTACAATATACTAATAACTCCCGTTGATATGCCGGCCGGCAGTTCGTCCCTCTCCTCCAGGCTCTTGTACAGTTTAAGGAGTAACGGTGCCAACCCCTCCCTAAACTCCATATAAAACTCTGACGTAAGACCATCTATCCCTGGACTCTTGTTCCTTCCTAACCCCGCTATCGCTACCTCTATCTCTCCTAATCCTATCTCCCCCTCACACATCTCTCTACCCTCATCACTCAACCTCGCTTCCATACTATCTATCACCTGTTCTATCACACTCCCTGTCAATCTCCTCAGCCTCAAATAACTCCCTGTACAATTTCTCTCCTCTCTCTGCTATCCCTACAAAATCGGATATTATTTCTCCTCCCTTTCCCTCCACCTGCTCTATATAATTATTTCTCTGCTTCTTTTTCTCTAAACCCAAAAAAAACACCGTACATTTCTCTCCTTCAACAGCATACCTACTTCTCACTATAGCTCCCCTGCACTTTCTCTTCTCTATCTATCTATATTTTCTATTAAAAAAGTATTAAAAAACATACACCCTTGCAAAAAAGTATGTCATATGCATTAACAAGGCACAAATGATTAAAAAGCCAAAAATGACCATAGTCATTCACAGGGGTTACATTTTTGTATCCTGTGAACTGTTGAATGTTCAAATTATTAGTTTTCTAAAGATAAGAAAATGAATATAACTTTAGAGTCTGCTGTTGATTGATTTCAAACAGTTCTTGTTACATGCTGCAACTAACTGTCATGTATATCCCTTGTTTGTGACCTTTAACCCCTGTAGTTATAAATAGAACTCAAGGATTTGAACCCCAGACCTCTAAAAGCCAAAGAGATAATCCTTCCATCATGGTTAGCTGTGAAAACTTGTTCTACACCTATCTAGCCCAACAGCATTCTCTGGTGGTCACAATAATATGTTGTTTTACTGTGCATGACGTGCAGCATTGTGTTCATTTTACACACAACAGAAGTGATTTTGCAGAGGTGATGTGTCTCTGCTGGTCAATAGGAAATATGTAGCTACATATTTTTTTTAATGATTCATAATGTGAAGTAGCTCTAAGTTCTTGGAACAAAAAAGTTTTTTTAATTGAAAAAACAATTGGTGCATATTTTGTTTATATGTGATGATCAAACACCTAAGATTCAAACAATTACTCTGTTTCTGTCTTTTGTTACAGATGTGGCCAATTGTTCTCCATTTGGAAATGTTTGTTGTTGTTAAGAACTGCTGTTAATTGTCGTTTGTTAGTTTGCTACACAGTGGCTGTGGGAAACTGTGATGTCACTATTTTGGTGTAAGCGCCATCTTTGGACCAATTTAAATACTTCAGTTCTTGAGCATGAACCAGAGACACATTGAACATGATGCGTCTGACAGTTTTTTGATCAAGTACGTTTTTCCACAGTGTGAGATTCTTACTTCCCAGTGAGGGACTCTTCCAATGTAGTGAGTCGATCATGTGTCATGTTTATAATTAGCCCATGAGATGAGATACATTTAACATTAATGCAGTAAAATCTCCTTTATATAAGTGTATGGTAACTGATGAAAATATTACGGCCAGAATGTAATACCATTTAGAAGGAAATATATATTTTTTAGGCTATAAAGATGAAAATTAACCATGATTAATGGAAAAACCCCAGTTTAGATGTTTTCAAACACTTTAATCAGTTTATTTTCAAGATTCGTATTCCTTTTCAAATGAAATGGTATCTACATAAATGTCATTTGGCTCTCCTGAAAACAGCAAGCCACCACATGTTATTGAGGAAAATTAAAACCAATTTATTTGAGTATGTTGCAAAGAAAAGTGGTGACAGTTGCATCCCTAAATGTTGTAGTTACAGTATGATTTAGTTTGAAATGAGTGACTAACAATTATGCTATTATACAGGATTGTTTTTTTGATTAATAATCAAATAATAATTAATGTAATAAAAAAGGGGCAAACCCTTAGCAGAGTTGAGAGAGCCATGAACATATCAAAACCAAAACATACATCCAGTACAACTATAATATTAGCCTTTAAGCAATTACGGATCAGATAATTGAAAGAGCGCGAGGCTTCACCTCGCAACCCCCTGTCCGGACACAGAGGGAAGATTACACAGATGGCAGCTGTCACAAAGGACCTCCTGTACCGGAGCTGGATCAGTCTCATAATAACAATACATGTTACCTTTAAGGGTTAAAAGGCATGTGAAACTACGCTCTTGATCAGCAGTCATCGAGTAAACATGTTGCAGTAGCTAGCTGTTGGCCTATAGTAGAGTTACATGTATTTACATTATAGATAAAACTATAGGAGGTCTTGCTTTAGTTGGAGGTGTGTTTGGCTCTTAAAAGAGCCTTTTTGTGTGATTAAGTCGGTTCCGGGGATTTACTTCTTGGTGGCCTTCTCAGTCTTCTTGGGCAGCAGGACAGCCTGGATGTTGGGCAGCACGCCGCCCTGAGCGATGGTCACTCCTCCCAGCAGCTTGTTGAGCTCCTCGTCGTTGCGGACAGCCAGCTGCAGGTGACGGGGGATGATACGGGTCTTCTTGTTGTCGCGGGCAGCGTTTCCAGCCAGCTCCAGGATCTCAGCGGTCAGGTACTCCAGCACAGCCGCCAGGTAGACGGGGGCTCCGGCTCCGACACGATGGGCATAGTTACCCTTCCTCAGATGTCTGTGGACACGGCCGACAGGGAACTGGAAGCCCGGCACGGGAGGAGCGGGTCTTTGCCTTCGCTCTGGCCTTTCCGCCGGTTTTGCCTCTTCCACTCATTTTCGTATGTGCTTTCTAAGTCGGTACACAAACAAGTGTTTCCTCAGCACCAGAAGCCCTCCTTTATATGTCCGCGGGGCGCGGGACGGTGCACAGACCAACCAGAAAAGAGGCTTCCAGCAGAGCAGCAGAGGGCGGAACACTCTGGATTTTGGCGGCACATTTTCAAAGTTTTTCCGCCAATGAGCAGCGGAGATCCGGGCGGTGGGCCGATCCTCTAGGCGGTGCTGAGCTCCGAGGAGCCCCTCACCAATCAGGAGCCGGAGGTCTGAAGCAGCGTCACCATGTCACAGCCGGTCCCACAGTTTAAGAGCCGCGTGTCTCTTTGTTGAGCTACATATTTCTCCTGCTCAGAGAAAGAAGAAGTCATGGCAAGAACCAAGCAGACAGCCCGTAAATCCACCGGAGGCAAAGCCCCCAGGAAGCAGCTGGCCACCAAGGCTGCCCGTAAGAGCGCCCCGGCCACCGGCGGCGTGAAGAAGCCTCACCGTTACAGGCCCGGTACCGTGGCTCTGAGAGAGATCCGTCGCTACCAGAAATCCACGGAGCTGCTGATCCGCAAGCTGCCCTTCCAGCGCCTGGTGAGAGAAATCGCTCAGGACTTCAAGACCGACCTGCGCTTCCAGAGCTCCGCTGTCATGGCTCTGCAGGAGTCCAGCGAGGCTTACCTGGTCGGCCTGTTCGAGGACACCAACCTGTGCGCCATCCACGCCAAGAGGGTCACCATCATGCCCAAGGACATCCAGCTGGCCCGCCGCATCCGCGGAGAGAGGGCTTAAACTGCTGCTGCTCCACAAACCACAACGGCTCTTTTAAGAGCCACCTCACTCTTCACTGAAGGGCCCATTCCTCTAATGCCACATACTTTTCATCAACAATGAAAAGTGCAAAAATGATTCACAATAAGATTAGTCTTTTACATGCCTTAAATAATCTTTTTCATACACTATTTAATACAATATTGAATAAAATATGTAGGTCACTCATTACATCTACTGTATGAAGTTAAATAAAAAGACAACTGAAATTAACTAAACTAAATTATAGGCATATAAATTGTAATGAGGTAAACTTATTTTCCATGTATCTTATTGAAAATTAACCCAGGTAAAGTGGGTTTAGAGGCCAAACAATGCCACCTGGAGTTATACTTGACAGGTGACATTGAGATGTATTTTAATCTATGATGGCAAATGAACATGAGTTATAAAATAATCACGTTAAGGGCAATTTTATTACAACGTGATAAAACAAAGTCAAAATGTCAACAGACTTGCCTTGCATGCTAGAGATAAAATCGGTACAAGCAGTAACTATTTCCTGCAAAGGAAGAATGGAGAAAAGATAAACATATCTGGGCTTGTGTGCAGTGGGGGAAATGGACCATTATTTACTTTTGTTTTCTCTTGTTTGGAAACTGAGAAAAGTCGGGATGGGTTCAACGACAGGAATCTTTCAGCCCATCACTAATGATATCTAGTGCAATCTATCACAGAAAACGCAAGCAAAGATCATATTGCTCCTGAAGTAAACCGCTGGAATGAGATTTTAAAATGAATAACAATTGTGAACCATCTGGCAGAGTGTAATCTTGCATTGTGTTGTCACTCAGGCAGAATTTTCGAGTCAGGCTATGTAAATAAAACAGAAAAAGAAAGCTCCATGGCTTAATTTACAAATCCGCAAACTAAAACAAAAGTCGAGAAATCTTGAAAGTAAATGGCGTTCCACTAAATTGGAAGAATCTCGTTTAGTCTGGTTAGATCATCTTAAAACGTATAAGAAGGCTCTCCGTAATGCCAGAGCAGCTTATTACTCTTCCTTAATAGAAGAAAATAAGAACAACCCCAGGTTTCTTTTCAGCACTGTAGCCAGGCTGACAGAAAGTCATAGCTCTACAGAGCCTTCTGTTCCTATATCTCTCAGTAGTGACGACTTCATGAGCTTCTTTAACGATAAAATTATACTTATTAGAGACAAAATTAATCTCCTCCTGACCTCAATTGGTAATGACTTAACTTCAACTGTTGGAATTTTAAAAACATCTGTAACTCCTGAAATATATCTAGACCGTTTTACTCCAATCAACCTTAACCAACTAACTTCAACAATCTCATCGTCTAAGCCATCAACCTGTCTTTTAGACCCGATTCCAACTAAACTGTTTAAAGAAGTTTTACCCTTAATCAACACCTCGTTATTAAATATGATCAACCTGTCTCTATTATCTGGCTACGTACCACAATCCTTTAAAGTAGCTGTAATAAAACTACTTCTTAAAAAGCCTGGTCTTGATCCAGAGGTTTTAGCCAACTATAGGCCGATATCTAACCTACCCTTTCTCGCTAAAATCCTTGAGAAAGCAGTCGCAAAACAGTTGTGTGACTTTTTACATAATAATAGTTTATTTGAGGTTTTTCAATCTGGATTTAGAGTTCATCATAGCACAGAGACGGCACTGGTGAAAGTGACCAATGACCTTCTATTGGCATCAGACAAAGGACTTGTCTCTGTTCTTGTCTTGTTAGACCTCAGTGCTGCTTTCGACACTGTTGATCATGACATTCTACTACAGAGACTGGAACATTGTGTTGGCATAAAAGGAACCGCACTAAGCTGGTTCAAGTCCTATTTATCTGAGCGATCTCAATTTGTACTTGTTAACGATAAATCCTCCATGACAGCCAAAGTCAGTCTTGGAGTTCCGTAGGGTTCTGTACTTGGACCGATTCTATTCACCTTATATATGCTTCCTTTGGGCAATATTATAAGGAACCACTCTATAAACTGTCATTGTTATGTGGATGATACCCAATTATATCTATCAATTAAACCAGATGAAACCAATCAATTGGCTAAACTTCAAGCATGCCTTAAGGACATAAAAACTTGGATGTCTAGCAACTTTTTGATGTTAAACACAGACAAAACTGAAGTTATTATACTTGGCCCTAAACGCCTCCGAAACGCATTTTCTAATGACATAGAAGCTCTGGATGGCATTAACTTGGCCTCCAGCACCACCGTAAGGAATCTTGGCGTCATCTTTGATCAAGATCTGTCGTTTAACTCCCACATAAAACAAATCTCAAGGACTTCCTTCTTTCATCTACGTAACATTGCAAAAATAAGACACATCCTGTCTCAAAATGATGCAGAAAAACTAGTCCATGCATTTGTTACTTCAAGGCTGGATTACTGCAACTCATTGTTATCAGGTTGTCCCAAAAAGTCACTTAAGACTCTTCAGTTGATCCAAAATGCAGCGGCACGTGTATTGACAAGAACAAGGAAACGGGATCATATTACTCCTGTATTAGCTGCTCTGCACTGGCTCCCGGTAAAATACAGAATAGAATTCAAAATCCTTCTCCTGACTTACAAATCAATTAATGGTCAGGCTCCAGCATATCTTAAAGATCTCATAGTACCTTATAAACCAACTAGAGCATTATGCTCCCAGACTGCAGGGTTACTTGTGGTTCCTAGAGTCTCTAAGAGTACAATGGGAGCCAGAGCCTTCAGCTATCAAGCTCCTCTCCAGTGGAACCAGCTTCCAGTTTGTGTTCGGGAGGCAGACACACTCTCCACATTTAAGAGTATGCTAAAGACTTTCCTTTTTGATAAAGCTTATAGTTAGGGCTGGCTCAGGTTTGCCCTGGATCAGCCCCTAGTTATGCTGCTATATGCTTAGACTGCCGGGGGACACCTCCCTGCTCTCTTCCTTCTCTTCCTCTCTCCTCCCCTCCCTCCCCTCTCTTCTTCTCCCTTCTTCTCCCTCTCTATCTGTATGCATTTATGTATTTCCGTCCTGGGAGAGGGATCCCTCCTCAGTTGCTCTCCCTGAGGTTTCTTCCATTTTTCCCCCTTTAATTTTGGGGTTTCTTTTAGGAAGTTTTTCCTTGTGCGATGCGAGGGTCTAAGGACAGAGGGTGTCGTAACCTGTACAGTCTGTAAAGCACACTGAGACAAATGTATAATTTGTGATATTGGGCTATACAAATAAATTTGATTTGATTTGATTTGTAAATTTCCTTTCCCCAGTACAAGTTATGGCTCAGTTTGACCCCATCATTTGAGAGAATTAGAGGAAAATTAATGCACAAGAGCTAAGTGACGCTTACTTAAGCAAACGTATCCAAAATTAACTTATTTGCAACTGTAGAGAGAATAAAGAAAGCCAAATATTATGGACTGCGCTCTCGACCAGCTCTCAATTGTTCAATGTATTTTTAATTGTGAGACCTCAAGAGGTGTCTCCATCCATGAACACTTGGCTCAACAGCTGGAAGGATTTGATACCATACCTGCTCTCCCCTGCAACAACAACAACATCCATAGATGAACTGTGCAGACTCCGCCCAGGCAAAGCAGCGGGTCCCGACGGCGTCTGTCCGAGGGTACTCAAAACATGTGCATCCCAGCTGAGTGGAGTCCTCCTGTACATCTTTAAACTGAGCCTGAGTCTGGAGAGGGTCCCTGTGCAGTGGAAGTCATCCTGCCTGGTCCTTGTACCCCCCTTTCAGTTTGTCTACCAACCAAATCTATGGGTAGATAAAGTTAAGTTATGTCTGTCTGTCTGTCTGTCTGTCTGTCTGTCTGTCTGTCTGTCTGTCTGTCTGTCTGTCAACTGCCCTCGGGATAAATAAAGTTATGTCTGTCTGTCCGTCTGTCTGTCAACTGCCCTCGGGATAAATAAAGTTATATCTGTTATAAAGTTATATCACTCATCTAAAATATATGACTCATTAAATATGCTCATCACTCTAGTTTTGTTTTCATACATTTTGTTTTATTTGAACTCAACAGAAATTAAGCAAAACCATACGATCTAAATGTTTTCCCACTTCACGATGTATTACAAGATCGATTAAGATAAAAAAATGAAAAGACTCTTAAGTAGTACAACAGACAGAATGCATCTGGTGATTTGTCTACATAGTCACATCATGATTGTCCTTAAAATGGTACTTTAGTACAATATTAAAGTACTTTTTATTTTATTGAGTACGAAACTATTAACATGTGTTAAAATCTTGCCTAGACACATTGATGCCTAGTGAGATCCAAGTGGTTGACCATAACACAAAGAGTGTGTAAACTGTAAACTGCAATAGTCTAATTGTCCACTTGTGAATCCCACTTGTCAAAATCTGGGCTCGTCCGGGATTTGAACCCGGGACCTCTCGCACCCTAAGCGAGAATCATACCCCTAGACCAACGAGCCACACTCTGAAAAGGAAAAAGTAAGGAAGAAATTTCCTCCCCTATCGTTTACAGCCCTGCACTTAAATTTTACTCTGTTGATGTGGCACCTTGAAGCCTCATATCTTATTTGGCTGAAGAGCTCCCTCTGCTGCACAACATTTTTATAACCCATTCAGCACTTGTCCTCTGGGCTCTTCACAGCCTTCCTGTAGAGCTGTGCTTCATCTTTCATGTTGTTTCTGACATCATCATCAGCTGCATGTCTCATTGTGATTTGTGCAATAGATAAGTCATAATACTGTAAAGTTTACACATGTATGTTTTCTTCCTAAAACGTTGTCCATATATATATTGTACCAAATCTCAGGTACACATATTTAATAACAGAACAGTCGTTTTAGACGACTTCTCCCAAAATGTGTCATTGCTGAAAGTAATACATTAATAAAAAGTATTATAGTAACCTGTTAAGATTGTGTTTCCGTCCCCTCCTTCCCTTACCATCCCCCCAGAATTATTTTCTAAATCTATTAAAATTACAATTTTAACAAACTTCTAAATTACATGTACAAGATTCATCAACATTGAAATGCAGTGTTTCTTTGTAAAATGAGTCGAGGCTATTTGTTAGGAAATGGTCGCTGTGTTGATGAGCTTACTGAAGTCCTGTATGAATTAAATTTGGGAAAAAACACCTTACCCAGAAGCCAGCTGCAAGGGATGGCAGGGACATTAAGACAGTATTGCCCAGCTGGTTATACCAGCTATCTGTACACTAATCAATAGTTATAGTAGGCTACTGTACATACTTCTATTTTAAATGAAGAATATTATTTGTATTAATTTTATCAGGAGATGTGTTGTATTGTTTTTATTGATAACTAAACCTTTCATAATTCATTGTAATATTTCAGTTATAACAATGTTGACTGTGAACTTTACCTTATGGCACTACAACTGATTGAACTTTGAACAAATATTTGATGAGCTTAATTAAGACCTGTGTGTTATGGGCTAATTAAAGTGAAGTAGGCTACTTAATACACGTCGTTTTTAAATTGATCAATATTATTGACTGAATTAATCAATTAATTACATTTTTTAGACGACCAAAATGTTACCATTAACTTTCATTGACAAAAAACAAATGGAGTGAAGTTCAAAGTTCTGAAACAAAAACACTGACAACACTCAAATAAAAGTTCACAGCGTCATGGATACGCATTGCTACGCCTCTATCGTAATTGACAGGGTGCAGTGGTAGCGACTTACAAATATATAAATATACAAACTTTGAAATTTAAGTTAGTTACGTTTTCCATCAGATTCACCTGAAGAAGGTCTAAGGATTGAAATGTTGTGTTGTGTTGTACATTTAATTGCAAGTAAACAACAGTGTGGGAATTGCCTCTTCAAGTGTTATTTAAATATGGATATATATAAATATTGAAATTTGGGGGTTAGGGTTTGGGACCACATCTTTGTAAATAAAAAGTATCCTATAAATGTATTTATTTATAACCTTTATTTAACCAGGATATGGCCTCATTGAGATTAAAAGTCTCTTTTTCAAGAGTGTCCTGGCCAAGATAGGCAGCAGCACAGTTACAGACAAAAAAAAAACAATCGAAATCACAACACAATCACAATCACAACATTAATAAAAATATTTACAGACACAGCGGTCTGCTTCAATGTCTTTAAGAGTTGCTTTAAGTCTGTTCAGAGAGACCAGCTCTCTGATTTTCAGCTCATTCTGCAGCTGGTTCCAAGCAGCCGGAGCAGCGTAACTAAAAGCCCTTTTCCCAAGTTCTGCACGGACTTTTGGAACAGTTAAAAGAAACAAGGAGCGAAGCCGATGCGGTCCACTACATTTCCTACTAATGTAGATCCTTAGGTATTGTGGAAGAGTACCCAGAATAGCTTTATAAATAAGGATGTGCCATAGTTTCAGTCTACGGGTGGTCAGGGAAGACCATCCAACACAAGCATATAAGGTGCAGTGGTGCGTCAGGGTTTTGAGGTTTGTTATGAATCTCAGTGCCCTGTGGTAGATGGTATCCAGAGAGCTGAGGCACTGAGACGATGCATTCATATAAACAACATCTCCATAGTCCAGCACAGACAGAAACGTTGCAGAGACTAATCTCTTTCTGGCCACAAAAGAAAAACAGGACTTGTTTCTAAAATAAAAACCTAATTTTATTCTTAATTTTTTCAAAAGTTCTAAAATGTGAGGTTTAAAAGAAAGAGAATCGTCAATGATAATGTCAAGATACTTGGACTGAGACACAGATTCAATCTCAGAACCCTGTGAAGTGGTTCAAGTGTTTGGTTTTTGCTTTCATCATGAGCTTCGTCTTTCCAGCATTTAAAACAAGTTTCAAATCACACAAATTACATTGTACAATGTTAAAAGCAGTCTGGAGCTGACAAAGAGCGTGATTTGGGGAGTAAATTACTGTGTCATCAGCACAAAAATGGAAATTTGAATTTAAAACATTGTGATTAAGATTATTTATATAAATGATAATTAACAATGGTCCTACAACCGATCCCTGTGGTACACCCTTGGATACATTAAGAGAACTAGAAGTTATACCTTCTGCCCGCACACACTGTGATCTGCCTGATAAATAGTTTTCAAACCAAGAGACAGCTTGATCTGAGAGACCTATACTGTAGAGTCTTTGTGACAATAAGGCATGACCTACTGTATCAGAGTGAGCAGGGGCTCCTTGAGGTATGTTCTGAGATTCAAACAAGGAACCAGAGGCAATAAAATGTTAATTAAAACAACCAAGCATTTCTGCCTTGTCAGAGATTTGAAGAGAGTCTTTGACAATACAAGGTGGAAGCTCTATCACATTTTTATTTCCAGCTATTGATTTAATAGTTTTTCAGAATTTAAGGGGATTATTTAAGTTATTTGTGGTTTCAGTTTGGAAATAATCAAATTTGGCTTTTCTGATTTTAACAGTGCATGCATTTCGCAGCTGCCTGAAGAGCAGCCAATCCGACCCAAGAGCTGTACTCCTGGCTTTTGACCATGCCACATTGCGTTCGTGAAGTAAATCAGAGAGATCTGATGTGAACCATGCATTATCTCTGCCTTTTACTCTGTACTTTCTTAAGGGGGCGTGCCTGTCAATAATTATAATAAAACCATCATAACAGAATTTCCAGGCATTTTCAACATCGGAAATGAGATTGATTTTCTCCCAATCGAAGAGAAACAGGTCGTGAAAGAAACCTTGCTCCACAAAATGTTTCATATCATGCTTTATGATGACACAGGGTTTTGTCTTATTCCTTAATGTAGCAATGACACAGTGGTCACTGATGTCATTTGCAAATACAGAAGCCGTGGTGTATTTATGAGGAGTATTTGTAAGGATAAGCTCAAATAAGGAGGATTTTTCAGGAGATTTCAGATTGGGTCTAGTAGGACTACCAACAATCTGAAAGAGATTTAAGGAATTGCAGTATTTTTTAAAGTCCTCTGATGCTGGTAGCAGCCAGTTCCAGTTAAGGTCACCCACAATGACAACTGGACAAAAGCTGCATTAAAGATGGTAAAGCGCCACTGACAGCTGAAGGTGGTCTGTAGCAACCAACGACAGTGATATGGAGAGCTTTTGATACTTCCAAGTCAAGAGCAAAACGTTCAAATTGTTTTGTCAGTGATATAGAGAGAAGAATCTTTACATGAAACTTAGATTTAACAAAGACTGCAACACCTCCACCCTTTTTAGGTCGATCAGTCCTATATAAATTGTAACCATCAATATTAATATCCTTGTTTGGAATGGATTTGGTTAGCCAGGTTTC
This sequence comes from Cottoperca gobio, assembly GCF_900634415.1. Lineage (NCBI taxonomy): Eukaryota > Metazoa > Chordata > Actinopteri > Perciformes > Bovichtidae > Cottoperca > Cottoperca gobio. Next base: position 56,289 of record NW_021166976.1, on the reverse strand, counting down.
AGATATCACTATTATATCAGCATCAGTTGAATGTGCCCAAATACGAATCATATCCATTTTAGCAATCAAGCTGCGCACATTCAAATGGATGAGACCAAGACCAGACCTCGATTTAAAATCTGCAGGAGTGTTAAAATTAACAACAGAATCTGGTCCTGGGTTAGGTTGCACATTTCCTGAAATCAACAATAACAGTACAATTAGACATCTACAGACAGACGTAGGTGGATTATTTGATGGATCTCTCTTGGTGTTTAAACCAAATACAAGGCCAGGAACATGGCTAGTAGGAATAATAAAGTTGTCTTGTAGAGCCATGAGGCTGATCAGATGGGCCAAGTCCACAGATGCGCACTGGACAGATGCGGGGGAGAGGACCAGAGGGAGAGGGATCACCATAAAGCCCAGGAGCACGTTCCCCGGCCTGGTAAAACCGGGGATGAGAGAATTTGACAGGATTTTCCGGTCAAGTGGGGGCTTCCCCCGGTGCCGCTCCAAATTAAAAGGGATAGAACAGCCAAAAGCAAAAACATACTTGAAATCCTGCGAATCGTGGAGAACCCAACCAGAACAACGGACTCCCGAACAGGAAGACAGAACCGGTGCATCGTTGGTTCGAAGTAAAACAATTTGGACCAGGAGGGATCCTTAGACAGTCAGATACAGTCAAGTGTGCAGCTAATAGAGCCAGGAATTAGCTCTTCCCTTCAAGATGAGAAGGAAATTGGACCCATCAAGTTCAACGACGTGTTCCCGGTTCCCGAGTTGAACAGGCTCCAATAGTACAAGCAGAAACGATCCGGTATTTCCGAGGAGACGAAGAAGTAAACCACACTACTACATTTACGATTAGGATTTAAACGTAGCAGTTGTAAATTGATAGTGTCCGTCAGACAATATAAATATATATAAATATAATCACTCAAACGTAACAGACATATGGACACAGAAAGAGACGTGCTACCATCTTGGATTGTCGTGCTGCCATCTTGGCAAATGATGATTGTGAATATATTTAGCTTATTAATATTTCATTTGCATTTGAATAAATCATAACATAATCTTTGTAATTGTCTAAGGTCTGAAAAAAATATGTTTTGTTACTGCAGGACTGCAGTTTGAACTAATTTGGTTGGTTGGGTGGCCCTGACATTGTCTTGTGTGTTTTGTTTTGTTTATTTTTTGCAGAGGTGATGTGTCTCAGTTGGTCTAAAGGAAATGGGTAGCATGTTAAAAAAAATATGTAATTAAACGTAATATGAAGTATTATTCAGTGCTTGAGTTCAATCATCTATACATTTAAAAAAAATCTGAAGGAGAAAATTAAGAGGTAATATCTTGTGCTATCTAGTATAAATGAATCTTATACTGCACCCTCAAAGTGCTTATTTTAATTAAGCACAATCATCAAATCAGACAAAATGTATTTATATAGCACAATATCACAACTTACACATTTGTCTCAGTAGGCTTTACAGACTGTACAGGATACGACACCCTCTGTCCTTAGACCCTCACACCGCACAAGGAAAAACTGCAATAGATGTCGTGTGTACAGGATAAACAACAAAGTAAAAATACAACATCCATGTGACAGCGCCGAGATTCCTTACGGTGGTGCTGGAGGCAAAATTAATGCCATCCAGAGTTACTATATCATTAGAAAATGTTCCTGTCTCTGTAGTTAGTAGAATGTCATGGTCAACAGTGTCGAAAACAGCACTGAGGTCGAACTAGAAAAGAACAGACACAAGTCCTTTGTCTGATGCCAATAAAAGGTCATTGGTAACTATGATATGATTATCAAATCAATGACAATTTTACTAACATTAAACAAGAGTATCAAACATGTAATAACAAAATAAAATTCAGCCTGACCAGAATAACAATAATATGGAAATGTATTGAATTCACATATTAATAATAAAGTAGATACAGTGCATCCGAAAAGTATGCACATTTCCACATTTTATTATGTTACAGCCTAATTCAAAAACGGATTAAATAAAAAAAAATTCTCAACATTCTACACACAATCCCGCATGACAAAGTGACAACATCTTTTTAGAATCTTTTGCAAATGTATTAAAAAATAAAAATAAAAATATCCCATAAGTATTCACACCATTTGCTGTGACACTCAAAATTGAGCTCAGGTGCATCCCGTTTCCACTGATCATCCTGGAGATGTTTCCACAACTTGATTGGAGTCCACCTGTGGTAAATTCAATTGATTAGACATGATTTGGAAAGGCACACACCTGTCTATATAAGGTCCCACAGTTGACAGTGTATGTCAGAGCACAAACCAAGCCATGAAGTCCAAGGAATTGTCTGTAGACTGCCGAGACAGGATTGTATCGAGGTACAGATCTGGGGAAGGGTACAAAAAAATGTCTGCAGCATTGAAGGTCACAACGAGCACAGTGGTCTCCATCATTCACAAATTGAAGCAGTTAGGAACCATCACGACTCTTCCTAGAGCTGGCCGCTCGGCCAAACTGAGCCATCAGGGGAGAAGGGCCTTGGTCAGGAAGGTCAAGAACCCCATCGTCACTCTTGACAGAGCTCCAGAGATCATCTGTGGCTTGAGACTATCTGCAAAGAAGAATGGGAGAAACTACCCCTGTGTGTGTGTGTGTGTGTGTGTGTGTGTGTGTGTGTGTGTCAAAGTGTTCTCTGCACGGCCCAGGACCGCGTGCGTGTGTTGCACTGTAAATCAAAGTGTTCTCTGCACGGCCCAGGACCGCGTGCGTGTGTTGCACTGTAAATCAAAGTGTTCTCTGCACGGCCCAGGACCATGTGCTGTCACACACTTTACAATGCTGTAAAACATTTTATCAAAGATAGATGAAGAAATAAATAAGTTCCAAAAGGCCGGGGGGCGGAAACATGCTGCGTAGGCAAACATGTGACGAGGGTCATTCAGAGACATTAATGTCACTTGTATATCATTTTCAACCAGAACCGCAGCTACAGGATGATGTGTCTCAGCTGCCTTTTCAACCTGATAGGATTAAAAATAAAGTGATTCATGTGAAGTGCTGTAATTATTCTATAGATTACAGGTATATTGTATCTCTTGTGTTTCTATTGTTCTCCTTTCTGGAAGAAAAACTTCTATATAGTCACATCAGTATTATCCTTGACACTGGACTTAGGTACAATTTTAAAGGGGAGATCAGGGTTCGTGAACTGAAATGTTACGCTCACCAAACAAATTAGTGACTTTCAAATGTTTTAATATAAGGGATGAATGCAGGTCTGTGACCTTCAAAAGACCTCACAGTAGGTGTCATTATTGTCTTTCTGAGACTACTTGTACTTTATTGAGTACAAAACCATTCACTATAAGCAAAAGTTATAGGAGATTATTCGGCTGGTTAATGCTGTTGTTCAGTAGGTGAAGCTAAAGCACCAAAGACTTAATTATCAACCATCATGAACATCCAAAGAAGAAGACGAGGCCCGCCTCTGTCCTCCATCACGTCCTCAGGCATGATTTAAATATCCGGGAACCCAGCAGAGTTTACCATTGAGTAGAAACACATTGATCAGTGAAGATGAGTGGAAGAGGCAAAGGAGGAAAAGGACTCGGTAAAGGAGGCGCAAAGCGTCACCGTAAAGTGCTCCGTGATAACATCCAGGGAATCACCAAGCCCGCTATCCGCCGTCTGGCTCGCCGTGGTGGAGTGAAGCGTATCTCCGGTCTGATCTACGAGGAGACCCGCGGTGTGTTGAAGGTGTTCCTGGAGAATGTGATCCGTGATGCCGTCACCTACACCGAGCACGCCAAGAGAAAGACCGTGACCGCCATGGATGTGGTGTATGCTCTGAAGAGGCAGGGACGCACTCTGTACGGCTTCGGAGGTTAAACACGCACCGTCCGTTTATTGAGACCAAAGGCCCTTTTAAGGGCCACACACTTCATCAACTTAAAGAGCTTTATCCCTGTTACACATTCCTGTAATCATTAGGAACAGAGTGGCGTTATTTAGCTGTGTGTGTGTCTTTCTAATTTTCCATCTGTATTTTCTGTGACATGTCAGCAGATCAAATTTATTTATATAGCCCAATATCACAAATTATACATTTGTCTCAGTGTGCTTTACAGACTACAGGTTAGACACCCTCTGTCCTTGGACCCTCTCATTGCAAAAACTTCCTAAAAGAAACCCCATAATTAAAGGGGGAAAAACGGAAGAAACCTCAGGGAGAGCATTTAACAGAAATTATGTTGTGTTGAAAAAGAGAAAGTTTGGATGAACCCAGGAAAATGTCAAAAAGGCTTCCCGGTGTCCAGCAGGACCAGGGCAGCAGGCGCAGCCACGATTCCTGATCATGACGTAAACTTTATCAGTCACATGACACAGAAACTCCGGATGATGAGTTAGTAACATACATTTACATAAATGCATACAGAGAGGGAGGCGAGGAAGAGAGCAGGGAGGTGTCCCCCGGCAGTCTAAGCCTATAACTAGCATAACTAGGTGCTGATCCAAGGCAAATCTGAGCCAGCCCTAACTATACGTTTTATCAAAAAGGAAAGTCTTTAGCCTGTGTGGAGAGTGTGTCTGCCTCCTCAACACAAACTGGTTCCACTGGAGAGGAACTTGATAGCTGAAGGCTCTGGCTCCCATTGTACTCTTAGAGACTCTAGGAACTACAAGTAACCCTGCATTCTGGGAGAGCAGTGCTCTAGTTGGTTTTTAAGGTACTATAAGATCTTTAAGATATTCTGGAGCCTGACCATTAATTGCTTTGTAAGTCAGGAGAAGGATTTTGAATTCTATTCTGTATTTTACCGGGAGCCAGTGCAGAGCAGCTAATACAGGAGTAATATGATCCCGTTTCCTTGTTCTTGTCAATACACATGCCGCTGCATTTTGGATCAACTGAAGATTCTTAAGTGACTTTTTGGGACAACCTGATAACAATGAGTTGCAGTAATCCAGCCTTGAAGTAACAAATGCATGGACTAGTTTTTCTGCATCATTTTGAGACAGGATGTGTCTTATTTTTGCAATGTTACGTAGATGAAAGAAGGCAGTCCTTGAGATTTGTTTTATGTGGGAGTTAAACGACAGATCTTGATCAAAGATGACGCCAAGATTCCTTACGGTGGTGCTGGAGGCCAAGTTAATGCCATCCAGAGCTTCTATGTCATTAGACAATGCGTTTTGGAGGCGTTTAGGGCCAAGTATAATAACTTCAGTTTTGTCTGTGTTTAACATCAAAAAGTTGCTAGACATCCAAGTTTTTATGTCCTTAAGGCATGCTTGAAGTTTAGCCAATTGATTGGTTTCATCTGGTTTAATTGATAGATATAATTGGGTATCATCCGCATAACAATGACAGTTTATAGAGTGGTTCCTTATAATATTGCCCAAAGGAAGCATATATAAGGTGAATAGAATCGGTCCAAGTACAGAACCCTGCGAAACTCCAAGACTGACTTTGGCTGTCATGGAGGATTTATCGTTCACAAGTACAAATTGAGATCGCTCAGATAAATATAGATAGATGAAAGAAGGCAGTCCTTGAGATTTGTTTTATGTGGGAGTTAAAAGACAGATCCTGATCAAAGATGACGCCAAGATTCCTTATAGTGGTGCTGGAGGGCAAATTAATGTCACCCAGAGCTTCTATGTCATTAGACAATGCGTTTCGGAGGAGTTTAGGGCCAAGTATAATAACTTCAGTTTTGTCTGTGTTTAACATCAAGAAGTTGCTAGACATCCCTAGACAACACCCTAAAATCAAGCAGAACATGTTTTAATCATGAGGTGCCTAAGTGGCCTGGAATGGGGACAAGCTTACATGAAGAAATATTTAAGTAAGCTACTTGATTATGGTAGTAATTTATAGTTTTATAGTAGTACCTAAATTCTAAATAAGCTAAAAAAGATACAAGCACATACACTAAGACACAGTTGTGGATCAAAGTCTTTTGGGCTATAAAATGTTAGTTTAAAAAGTCCAGAGTACGTCCAGGTGATGTCTTCAAATGTCTTGTATTATCCAATCAGTGGTACAAAACCCAAACATACTTTATTAATTTCATTATCCATTATATGTTCATTTTACTGTGCAAGTCATGCAAAACTGAACCCTAAAAGTCCCATCACTCAATCCCACTGCACATTTCTGAACTATAGTCTAGTGTAGAAAATAGGGGGTATAATACCCATCACGTCTTGACTGATTGTACACCTACTCATCTCTGATGCAATATTCACAGGCAATAATCTGCTGAAAATTCATCGTTCATCATTCTGAAGTTATTGTGTTCACTATGTGTGTTCATTGTAAAGTGTATCAGTTGTTCTGTACTGTTATTGTTGGGCATTGAATAACATATGAAATGTCCATACAATATGTCAATTAGTCAGGGGCTCATCAGTTTACTCAATGATAGAAAAAGGGTCCCTTAAGAATAAAAAGCTGTTCTATTATTGGTTCATTTGATTTTATCAGTGTTTTGTGATTGGACAGGGTAATGGAACTAAAAAGTGAAACACGCTCAGCTGCTACTTTATTAGGTACATATGGAAAGGAGATTTTCAACCTTCACTGATATGAATGAGATAGACAAAATATTGGAAACACCTCCCAGTAAAACAGAGGCCAATTTAACTGCATCTAATTGTATGTTCTGAAACTTTAGCAGAACAACCTGACAAATTAATATATAAAACACTAGTTTTTTAACAAAACTGTCTCCTACAAGGTATTCATTGTGTTCATCAATGCTACAACTTTATATAAACTCAAGGGTAAAATTAATATGGTAAGAAGTACGTTTTTTGTCTTTACTTCCTGTTCTTGATTAATTTAAACCTGCATGTTTTGTAACTTTGTATCAACTACAGGAATGACATCTGCTCACAGGAATAGTTATTTGTTTAGCGCATGCTCAGTCCCGCTCAGAAGACAACCAACCCCGTGCGAGCAACAGCACAGTCACGTTAGCATGAGCGGATATAAATAGACCGCTCTGTGCTCCGGGACATCTCATCCGACTCAGGACAAAGATCCACTGCTCATCATGCCGGACGCCATCGTGAAAGCGCCCAAAAAGGGCTCAAAGAAAGCCGTCTCTAAGACCGCCACCAAGACTGGCAAGAAGAGGAGAAAGTCCAGGAAGGAGAGCTACGCCATCTACGTGTACAAGGTGATGAAGCAGGTCCACCCCGACACCGGCATCTCCTCCAAGGCCATGGGTATCATGAACTGCTTCGTGAGCGACATCTTCGAGCGCATCGCCGGTGAGGCCTCCCGTCTGGCTCACTACAACAAGCGCTCCACCATCACTTCCAGGGAGATCCAGACCGCTGTCCGCCTGCTGCTGCCCGGGGAGCTGGCGAAGCACGCCGTGTCTGAGGGCACCAAGGCCGTGACCAAGTACACCAGCTCCAAGTAAACTGCTGTGAAGTCAACTACTCAAAGGCTCTTTTAAGAGCCACCCACTACATCTGGAGACTTGTCCTGTCAGTTAAACTATTTATTATAGAAAGTGTATAAAAGTCAAATCCTGTCCCTTCAATAACTACAACGTATAGAACAGAAAACAGTTGTATTTTAATGTAACCTGCCGTTTTCGTGCTTTCCCATCTGTAAATACCACGTGTGCAACCAGGTTCTTGGCCTACGGCCATACTACCCTGAACATGTCTGATCTCGAAAGCTAAGCAGGGTCGGGACGGGTCAGTACTTGTTTTGGAGAGCGCCTGGGAATACCCGGTGCTGTAAACTTTTCATTCTTCATCAGCAGTGGGCGCTGCTGCCTCTTCAGTGGCGACACAGCTGACAACAGTTTGCTATTCAACAAAGACCTGCTGAAATACACAAGCCAAGGGGTGGGGGGATTCACTCGAAAATACCTACATACCTATGCTAAATGACCTGTACAAATGTAATGCCCAAAGTAAATTGAAAGCTGCTCTTCAACCATTCACTCCATTCACTGCTTCTGGCACTGAGTAATAGTGGACTGAAGTTTGTTGTTGAGAAAAATGCCTGAAGATGGGTGTATATGGTAGGTATGAGCTGGAAAACACAATAGAAACATAGCACCAACTGTTACCAGTCAGGTTCAAATTTCAGATAAAAGGGACAAAAACATAACATATTAGACAGGTTTTTCTAAGAGTAACACTAGACGTTCACAAACTGTGCATTTGTAGATATTATATTTATCGATTTTAAAAAGGCCATAAATAACTTTTATACCCAATATTCTCTATCAGAAGTAATGACACAAACTAAGTGTGGAAATCATGAATTTATCGCTAAACTTAGTGTCACATGCTCATTCTTAGATGTACGCTGCACTTTTATACTTTGGTGTACTATACACATCACCATGTAAATTGGTGTACTTTTTATATCTTGATCCATGTGACATACACTATGTATGTATATTTTTGTACTTTTATGCCTTGATTAAAGTACCATACGCATTACTATGTATGATGTTATATTCTTATACTTTTGATCAGAATTATATGCATGTCCATGATTAAAAAGAGTACTCACAGAGTGAGTTGAACTGTGGCACACAGGGTGCAGGGAGCTAGCTTTGTTTAGAATATAACCAGATAAGGGGTGCGTAAGAAAAGATGCCCATTCCGCTATCAGAGCAGGTATTGTGTTGAACAGCAGTAACCCAAGACATGAGGAGACCTTAAAGATGTTATGGTAAAACTTTAGCACCCTGTGTCAGGCTGAGACACTGACCGGAGATGTACTGTTCAATATGTATACTTAATGTAGTGTAAGTTCAAATATGTATACTCAATGTAGTGTAAGTTCAAATATATGTATACTTAATGTAGTGTAAGTTCAAATATGTATACTTAATGTCGTGTAAGTTCAAATATGTATACTCAATGTAGTGTAAGTTCAAATATATGTATACTTAATGTAGTGTAAGTTCCCAGTAAATGTAACCAGTTACCAAATCAGGACACCAAAGATGAAACTGTGCCAAGAGACATGATTACGCCTACCACACCAACAAAAACCAATAAAAAGAAGGGATACTCATATTTTGCTAGTGTGTATATACTGTATGTGAATGCTCATTCGTGGCCTTTTTGTGAAACTGCGACAGTTAACTACGTTGGTGTTCTGTGGAGCAACGAAGCTGATTGGCCCTCATGAGTATAATTTGATGTTTTGATTTGAATAAATAACTTGATATTATAACCCAAAGATTCCTGGTCCGTCTCTTTTACAGATAAAAACACGTAACATAAGTAAAGTATAAAACATTTATTTTATAATATGTTTGTTTATTTTGTATTTTATTATTAATAAATACAATTATAATTACATTTGTAAAAATAAAACCATGGTTGTCACATGTCTAAAGCTTCAGCAGTTCATTGGCTACACAATATGCGAGTCAGCGAGAGCTCCTTCTGTAAACAAAAGAAGAGGGCTGGCACTTCCTTATCAAGTTGACACTCATTGGCTCTTAATAGCTGTAGATAACGCATGGAAGCTCCGATTGGCTCAAATGAAGTGTCAATCGAAAGGTCAGAGTTCGGCATCCCGCTAGCAAATATCAAAATAGCGATAATAGCTTGATAACTGCTGTTTTTACCGAGTATCATCGCGAAAATAAACACATCGATCAGCTGATTTCAAAGATTGCAACAGTTGTTCATGGGCTTTTATCAATGTGACGATGTTCAAGATGGATATATTTTTATTCGAAATCTATTGGACCTCTGCAATGACACAGGAAGTGTTTTTTTTTAAACTATTACTGATTACAGGATTATGATGAGATAGGTGAGTTGGCTCAAAGTTATGAGTTTGATTGTGAGTTTGTTTGCTTGTGTGAGATGCCTACTGTACTTGCTGTTGTGATTTTGATCTCAAAACAGTTTTACTCACGAAATAGACGAGATTCTAAGCTTTCTAACGACATGTGGCATTGCGTAACAACTCAATCATGGCGGACTGTAAACAACCCAGGGCAAGATACAACCTTTCTGAAAATGCAATACTATCACATGACCACCCGTTAAGAGGTTAAATAAAATAACAGCCTACAGAGTAAAGATTGTTTACTTTCCTTCCACTTTTACATTAGCCTACTAATATAAATATATTGTAATGTTTGCAGGTAATGACAGCAGTAAGAATAAACAGGAAAAGGCTCTTTCAGGATGATGTGGTGGCTAGTAAATAACAAAGCTATTCATTTAATTAATTTATATTTATATAATAAATATACAAAAGTCAATTTGATAGTTTTCTGAATTAGAAATAGATGGGGGAAATCGGTTATAATAATCTTCTGCTTATAGTGATCAATTTGACCCTAATTTATAATCATTGTACTAAATAACTTTAAGGCTAATGAATAATGGTTGTGTACTTTTCCTTTAGTCTACTAACATAAATAAATCCTAATGTAATGACAGTAAGAATAAAGAGGAAAAAGCTCTTTCAGGATGATGTGATGGCTCTTAAAAGAGCCTTTAGTGGGAGCTGTAGTTCAGACTGATGACAGCTCACTTCTTCTTGGGTGCTACTTTCTTCACTTTGGGCTTGACAACCTTTGCGGGGTCTTTCTTGGTTGCAGGGGACCTTTTTCACCACTTTATTTACTGTTTCCATCTGTAATGTCACTTAATGTCTGTAATAGCTAATAGTTTTCCTTTCTTTGTACCTTTTCTTTTTACCTTTTTAGTGTAGTGATGGGAATTCCAGCTATTGTAATTGATCCACATCATTTGGATCTTTAATTACCACTTCTTGGCTGTGGTACTCTTTAAAAAATGTTTTTACTTAGATAGGCTTACTCACTGTTTAATTTGCTCCTGAAACTTGCCATATTTTTGTCTTCAACAAATTCGAAATAGCAGTTAATTTTAGTGAAAAATTGCACTTAATGTCTTCTCTATAATTTCTACACTTTGCAAAGTCATTCAGCGGGCCTCTGGCAGTCCAGTTTTACCCCGTGGGCCGTATGTTTGACAATCCTGGTTAAAAAGAAATGGGTAGCATTTGTAAAGAAAATTGTTTAATTATACATAATGTGAATTATCATTCAGTTCTTGAGTACAATTATCTATAAATTAAATAAAAAAGAGAGAAACTTGAGGAGGTAATATCTTGTGCTATCTAGTATAAGTGAATCTTCTACAGCACCCTCAAAGTGCATATTTTAATTCAGCACAATTATCAAATCAATGACAATGTTGCTAACATTGGCTAGACATGATTTTAAAAAGAGTATCAAACACGTAATAGCAAAACAAAACATGCTGCGTAAGCAAACATGTGAGGAGGGTCCAGTGGCGGTTCTAGACCATCATCATTGGGGGGGGGGGGCCTAGCTGGGGCCAAGTGTTCTGTCAGAGGGGTACATTCAACCTGGGACAAAAGAGACGAAGCAGTGTTCAAGCCTTCAATATTTTTAGTTAAGTATAAATAATAAGTTAAAGTTAACGCCTTTTATTGTCATTATACAAAAAGTACAACGAGATTCAGAGTGCAACTGAGTGTAGTGGTACAGGCCAGATACACACAGAGAGACGCGGAGACGGGGGATTTAAATGCAAGCGCGTCGGGAGAAAGTGAAGAAATGAGAGAAAACCGAAAAAGAAGCACTGCACTAAAGACTTATCTAAAGACTTTGGCCTTTATTTATTTGATTTGTTTGCTGTGGTTCTGTGTTAAGTTGTTCATTTAAAGGTTTGATTAAATGTTAAACAATAGTAACTGTGTTTTTCTTTTTGTAACAAAAATAAATGCATAAAAATAAGACTTTTATGAAAACACTGAATGAAAAATTGCTTACCAACACACAAACCATTAATAATTGCTAAATTAGGCTAAAATTAGAAGTCTCCGAGTGACACTAAATGAAGAGCCATATGGGAGCACACTCGTTACCATGGGAACCTAAACAAAAACACACATGCCATGATTGATCACTGGAGAGATGCTGTCATCAGTCAGGAACATACCAATCATGGTATTGTTTTTGTTGTGCGCTAGGGTGCTACGGAGAAACAGACTGAACAAGAAGGCGACCATCGAGAGCGTGCTGTCATACTCCATCTCTGTGTGGTATGCTGGATGTTCAGCTGCGGATAAGAAAGCCCTGCAGAGAGTGATTAGGATGGCAGAGAAAACAGTTGGCTGACCCCTGCCGTCTCTGGAACACATCTCCACCTCCTGCTGCCTCAGCAAACAAAATAATAAAGGACAGCTCTCACTCAGGTCACAGACTGTTCTCTTTCCTGCCTTCTGGGAGAAGATACAGGAGCTTCAAATCACGGACAAACAGACTAAAAAACAGTTTCTACCCCTGGGCCGTCAGGCTGCTTAATCACCACACCTAATGCAATATCCATAACCATCTTCACACATATACACACTCTGAATGCACTTTTAATCATGTTTTAATAATTATGTCAATATTTTTAACTATTTTCCCCCCGTATGATTGCTTATGTTATCTGTCCTACTGCCGTGTTTTTAATGTTATGTATGCACTCTGCCCACCTTCCTTCTTTTACATAATGGTATGATCCTAGTCTGTCCTCGCATGGTGTTTCCATCAAAATAAAGTCCCGCCCCTGCCTGGACCGTCACAAAATCAGTACTTTTTGTATATTGCACATTGTACAATATTCGTTCGGAGGGGGGGACACAGGTGGGTCCAGGCTCAGTGTTGCAGGAGCACTGGCCCCTGTTGCCCCCCCCCCCCAGAACCGCCACTGAGAGGGTCATTGAGAGACATTACTGTGACTTGTATACCAATTTCAACCAGAACAGCAGCTACAGGATGATGATGGAGGAGAGGGAGGCTGCTCTGGCCTTGTGGAGATTGTGATGAGGGGGCAGTCTCAGCTGCCTTTTCAACCTGATAGGAGGATTAAAATAAAGTGATTCATGTGAAATGCTGTAATTATTCTATAGATTACAGGTATTGATGCAGGTGCATGTGACGTCACGCTTATTTTCCAACCATGTTGGATGATATACACAACCAAGACGGCGGCCGTTCACGTGTGAGTTGCTGCAACGCTTCGTAATTTTCTTTGTATTTAAACGTCTAAGATTGAAAGAAAATGCCAACCTTGTGCGCAGTGTATAATTGTGGTAATAACACTACTCGTGACCCAGAGAAACGATTCTTTAGATTTCCTAAAATCATCAAAAACAACGATCCACAAAAAAGGGATGAATTACTGTCTACCGAACGCCGTAAACTGTGGTTTAGCAACATAAATTGTAAGGATTTAACAGAAGAAAAAGCACAATTCACCCGTGATAAAACAAACCCAGATTGGGCGCCAACACAAAAATTAGGACACGAAAAGATCAGGACGAATGCTCATCTCGCAGCATGAAGAAGCAGCAGGACGAAGGAAAGATCTTCCAAGAAAGCAAAATTAGAAGCAGCCCAAGCCTCAGTATCTTTGAATACACTAGATCTAAAATGTGTATCAACTTCGCCAGGTAAGATGTTTACAATATGTGTATATATAGTCCCTAAATTTAAAAGCATGTGCTGATAAATGTATTTAATGAAATTGCTATTTTAGTTTTACTAATACATGTTTACTTTTTGTTGAACAGATGTACCAGATTCAAAAAATGAAATTCTCACAGATCAAAACTTCCCAGAGACAAGAGATTGTGAATGCCAAACAGATCTCACTTGGTTACAAATAGAACAATACAGCAATAGAAGTTGAACAAACAAGAAAGATAGCGAATGTAAGAATACATGTGGAGCATGTAATTGGTTTAGTTAGGCGCAAGTATGTAATTTTGCAAAGTATCTTACTGATAGACACTATTACTGCTAAGCCTGGACAATCTTTTTCACCAATTGATAAGATTGCTAAAGTTTGTTGTGCATTGTGTAATTTATCTCCATCAATTGTTCCTTTTCAATAATATATATATATATATATATATTTCAAATATATAATATATATATATATATACAAGTAATTTGTGACATACTCGAAATATTTTGTGATATTGTATTTTTTATATTTAAAAGATGTTTTGTCAGAATTTTAGTATACTTTCATTGAAATAATATTATTTACCACTGTCCTGTTGGAGCTAGGTCAATTCTCATACACTTTATATGGTACCAAACAATTTTACAATTATTATTGTCCCACCCAATGAGTTGGCTTCCCTGAATGTCTTCTCTGCAATAGCACCATCCGAGTCTTCCTCTTCTTCTACAATAAGTGTAATAGGCCTGGTGTACCATTTTCCTAATATTTCTGGTAGTACACCAACAGTGTACAATTTAGAAGCCTTGGCTACAGCTGCTTTCCAAAATACATTATTTGCATAGATGCGTTCAATATGAACATCCTGTTCAGTCCAAACCACAAAATCACAGTATTCCACATCAATGAAGAAGATCTGTGCCTGTACTTGATGTATGCATGTTTGTGATCCAGTGATATGTTGCCGTCAATCTCAATTAAGCAGCTGTTTTTTTGACTAGCAGCTTCACATATTGTTGATTGTTTATAACAAAATGGACATTTTATCTTGCAGCATCCAGTACCACAGCAATCACAATTCACCATTCCATCGGGTGAAGCTCCAAGATGAGGCCACTGGAGATTAATGTTGAGACCACTGTCAGACACAACAAAGTGCTCATGGGCTCCACACATCTTTCTTTCATATGCTTCTCTTGCAAATCTTTCATGTGTACAACCCCATCTAAAGAAAGAAGAATTAATTAAAATTGTGTTTGAACTGGTCAAATTTTACATTCTTCTTCTGTTATGGAAATGGAAACCTTCTCACAGGCACTTAACAAATCCACATAATTCATATCCATTAATTCATCGCTGTGAAGTGTGGTCAATGGTTTAGGGATGCCTTCTGTCTCTTTTGGTACAAATTCCTCGTTGTAGGGTGCAACAAGAGTTAGTACTGCAGTTTTGACACCAGAAGCAGCAATGCCAGAATAAAACGTCTCAATATCTTTATTAGATGAAGCCACCAGCTTTGTTCTCGTTTTACCTCTGGACTGACTAGGTGTCTCACCTCACAACCAAGTGTTTTTTGTCTTTTTTTGGCCGAGTTAAAATCCATATCGCTGACTGGTAAATAAGGCACTTTCTTTACATGTGATGGACAGCTCTCACCCACTATTTATTCTAGAAAGTGTACAATATTTATAATCTCGTCAATTCAATAACTACATGAAATATTAATAAATAAAGCTACTGTCATTCCACTTTAAATACAGGTGTACAAATGGAGGAGGCCCTGTAACACTGATCCCGTGCCCCCTCCGAACGAAGATAATACATAATTTACTTTATGACTTGACTCTATTTAGATGGGCACACTATGCGGCCAATCACATGCGAGGACAGACTAGGATCATACCATTATGTGAAAGTAGGAAGGAGGCAGACCCTGCAAAGACAGCGAGTGTAGTGGTACAGGCCAGATACACACAGATACGGGGGTTTTATATACAAGCGTGTCGGGAGAAAGTGAAAAAAATTACTTTAAATATGCAGAAAAAATAAGCTTTTTATGAAAACACTAAATTAAAAATTGCTTACCAACACAAACTATTTAGAATTGCTAAATTAGGCTAAAAAAGAAAGCTCCGAGTGATACTAAATGAAGAGCAACTCTCCTAAGAGAGCCGAGCCAAAAGAGCAGAATCTTTGAAAAGAGTATGAACAGACTGACTCATTACCATGGGAACCTAAATAAAATCACGCATGCCATGATTGATCACTGGAGAGATGCTGTAATTAGTCAGGAAAATAACAATCATGGTATTGTTTTTGTTATGCGCTATAATTTATACCTAACTAAAAATATTGAAGGCTTGAACACTGCTTCGTCTCTTTTGTCCCAGGTTGAATGTACCCCTCTGATAAAACACTTGGTCTCAGCCAAGCCCCCATAGAACCATCACTGATCCTTGTACGTTATAGTTACATATCCTTTTCCTCCCTGTATTTTAAAACGTGTGAAGGGAATACATAATATAGAACGAGTACTATAATTTTGGTAATAATAATATGATAATATGATAGGTTGTACAACACAATCTACCATGATAAACTCCAGTGCTGATTTTGTTGACATGAAATGGGCTATCAAAATGTTCAATAACGTCCAAGCAGGTGATATCCTTTTTTTAAATTTGTAATTGAATTCATCTGTGATGAGTGGCAGGTGTAAAGACACCAGAGTTTGTCACTGTTTCTTTTCATCACTGTACACCACAAAAGTGGGACTTGAGAAGAAGTCAAAACATTGTTGCAGCAAAGAGATTCTTCACATTAGTGGAGACTTTAATGTTTTTGTGTTCACTGAATACAGTGTTACCAAGACGTCTGAGACCAATGTCACTGGAGCCTGAACCTCTCAGTAAGGAAACAAGTTGACTGAAGACCCTGACAGGAGTTCGCCAAAGAACAGAAAACAATAGATTATATTTAATGTAACTTTCCGTTTTCGTGCTTTCCCATCTATAAATAGCACGTATGCGTCTATGTTCTTCGCGTTCTGATCTCGGAAGGTAAGCAGGGTCGGGCCGGGTCAGTTACCTGTCAGAATGCTAAAGCTATGTTTACGTTTACGTTAGCGAGGATAACATCGGCGCTCTTCTCACTCACATACCACGGCTTGAGCGGTGTATCTCGAGCTCTTTGAGAGTGATTTACACGGGCATGGACGGGCACCCTGTCATCTTTCAGTGGTTTGGTAAGATGACTACCAACCCACCCAGAAACAAAGAAATGATAAGCATCTAAACTCTTGTATGCCTTCATTTGTGCGTTGGTTGCCCACGACGTTTGTAGCACAAGATAGTTCACAATATCCAGATATTCAATCGGTGGTAATGAATCTAAATCCTCAATATAATCAGACGGCTTTAGCGTGTATAGGTCAAGGTTGCAAATTTGGACTTTTTCTCTGAATCTTGCATTTGCAGAGGACTCCAGAGAGTCAAAATACTTCGAAGAAATCGGAGTTGTATTGTTGTAGTTGTTCGATTTAGACCTAATTTTTGATTTGTATATCATCCAACATGGCGTCGCACGCATACGTTACACAGTTTTGTCACGTGATTGCACACGAAGAATTGGGATATAAATTCTTCTCCAAAAGAAAAAGGTTTCTTCTGTTAGCAATACAGTTAGTCACTAAGTATGACGCTCTCAGTGCAATCGCATGTGTTGATGTGGTGACCATCAGTAATTGTTTATGTCCTTCTTGTTCATGTTTTTTTCTTTCAAAAAACTCCATGGGCTTGTCTTTTAACGCCGGGTGCCGGCGAAGCCATTATGAAGGCTTCGTTGCCTCATGTGCGAGCCTGTATAATATGCAGAGCGGCACATGAGAATCACCTGTAGCGATAAACACGTATTTTGAGTAGGACTCCTGATATTGTCTTTTAAATGTCTCCTCATTGGGTCTTTTCCCTTTTTTCAAAAAAGCTCTTTAAAGATGTTTGTTTTCCACTCATTGTTGCTTGTGGGCTTATATATTTTAAGTAAAGTATCACGTGACAGACGAGTGTCTTGACACGTGTCAAGAGACACAGACGCACAGACAGATGTATCCGGTGATTTTTCTAAATAAAACCTTTCAAAATAAAATGTTTTTTTATTCAATCTTTCTGTGCGGCCCAATACCAAATGACCCACGGACCGATACCAGTCCGCGGACCGGTGGTTGGGACCACTGATGTAGACAAGCTCTAAGTCTGCCCGAGTCAGGCAGCTGTCTGAGGGCAGACTGGAGCTACACAGACTCACTATCGCCTCCTAACTGTGTATCAACTCCAAGAATGACATCTGCTCACAGGAATAGTTATTTGTTTAGCGCATGCTCAGTCCCGCTCAGAAGACAACCAACCCCGTGCGAGCAACAGCACAGTCACATTAGCATCGAGTGAATATAAATAGACCGCTCTGTGCTCCGGGACATCTCATCCGACTCAGGACAAAGATCCACTGCTCATCATGCCGGACGTCACCGTGAAAGCGCCCAAGAAGGGCTCAAAGAAAGCCGTCTCTAAGACCGCCACCAAGACTGGCAAGAAGAGGAGAAAGTCCAGGAAGGAGAGCTACGCCATCTACGTGTACAAGGTGATGAAGCAGGTCCACCCCGACACCGGCATCTCCTCCAAGGCCATGGGTATCATGAACTGCTTCGTGAGCGACATCTTCGAGCGCATCGCCGGTGAGGCCTCCCGTCTGGCTCACTACAACAAGCGCTCCACCATCACTTCCAGGGAGATCCAGACCGCTGTCCGCCTGCTGCTGCCCGGGGAGCTGGCGAAGCACGCCGTGTCTGAGGGCACCAAGGCCGTGACCAAGTACACCAGCTCCAAGTAAACTGCTGTGAAGTCAACTACTCAAAGGCTCTTTTAAGAGCCACCCACTACATCTGGAGACTTGTCCTGTCAGTTAAACTATTTATTATAGAAAGTGTATAAAATTCAAATCCTGTCACTTCAATAACTACATGTAGAACAGAAAATCAGTTGTATTTTAATGTAACCTGCCGTTTTCGTGCTTTCCCATCTGTAAATACCACGTGTGCAACCAGGTTCTTGGCCTACGGCCATACCACCCTGAACATGTCTGATTTCGAAAGCTAAGCAGGGTCGGGACGGGTCAGTACTTGTTTTGGAGAGCGCCTGGGAATACCCGGTGCTGTAAACTTTTCATTCTTTCATCAGCAGTGGGCGCTGCTGCCTCTTCAGTGGCGACACAGCTGACAACAGTTTGCTATTCAACAAAGACTTGCTGAAATTCACAAGCCAAGGGGTGGGGGGATTCACTCAAATACCTACATACCTATGCTAAATAACCTGTACAAATGTAATGCCCAAAGTAAATTGAAAGCTGCTCTTCAACCATTCACTCCATTCACTGCTTCTGGCACTGAGTAATAGTGGACTGAAGTTTGTTGTTGAGAAAGATGCCTGAAGATGGGTGTATATGGTAGGTATGAGCTGGAAAACACAATAGAAACATAGCACCAAGTGTTACCAGGTTCAAATTTCAGATTAACTGGACAACAACATAACATATTAGACAAGTTTTTCTAAGAGTAACACCAGGCGTTCACAAACTGCATTTGTAGATATTATATTTATCGATTTTAAAAAGGCCATAAATAACTTGTATACCCAATATTCTCTATCAGAAGTAATGACACAAACTAAGTGTGGAAATCATGAATTTATTGCTAAACTTAGTGTCACGTGCTCATTCTTAGATGTACACTGCACTTTTATACTTTGGTGTACTATACACATCACCATGTAAATTGGTGTACTTTTTATATCTTGATCCATGTGACATACACATTACTATGTATGTATATTTTTGTACTTTTATGCCTTGATTAAAGTACCATACACATTACTATGTATGATGTTATATTCTTATACTTTTGATCAGAATTATATGCATGTCCATGATTAAAAAGAGTACTCACAGAGTGAGTTGAACTGTGGCACACAGGGTGCAGGGAGCTAGCTTTGTTTAGAATATAACCAGATAAGGGGTGCGTAAGAAAAGATGCCCATTCCGCTATCAGAGCAGGTGTTGTGTTGAACAGCAGTAACCCAAGACATGAGGAGACCTTAAAGATGTTATGGTAAAACTTTAGCACCCTGTGTCAGGCTGAGACACTGACCGGAGATGTACTGTTCAATATGTATACTTAATGTAGTGTAAGTTCAAATATGTATACTAAATGTAGTGTAAGTTCAAATATGTATACTTAATGTAGTGTAAGTTCAAATATGTATACTTAATGTCGTGTAAGTTCAAATATGTATACTCAATGTAGTGTAAGTTCAAATATATGTATACTTAATGTAGTGTAAGTTCCCAGTAAATGTAACCAGTTACCAAATCAGGACACCAAAGATGAAACTGTGCCAAGAGACATGATTACGCCTACCACACCAACAAAAACCAATAAAAAGAAGGGATACTCATATTTTGCTAGTGTGTATATACTGTATGTGAATGCTCATTCGTGGCCTTTTTGTGAAACTGCGACAGTTAACTACGTTGGTGTTCTGTGGAGCAACGAAGCTGATTGGCCCTCATGAGTATAATTTGATGTTTTGATTTGAATAAATAACTTGATATTATAACCCAAAGATTCCTGGTCCGTCTCTTTTACAGATAAAAACACGTAACATAAGTAAAGTATAAAACATTTATTTTATAATATGTTTGTTTATTTTGTATTTTATTATTAATAAATACAATTATAATTACATTTGTAAAAATAAAACCATGGTTGTCACATGTCTAAAGCTTCAACGGTTCATTGGCTACACAATATGCAAGTCAGCGAGAGCTCCTTCTGTAAACAAAAGAAGAGGGCTGGCACTTCCTTATCAAGTTGACACTCATTGGCTCTTAATGGCTGTAGATAACGCATGGAAGCTCCGATTGGCTCAAATGAAGTGTCAATCGAAAGGTCAGAGTTCGGCATCCCGCTAGCAAATATCAAAATAGCGATAATAGCTTGATAACTGCTGTTTTTACCGAGTATCATCGCGAAAATAAACACATCGATCAGCTGATTTCAAAGATTGCAACAGTTGTTCATGGGCTTTTATCAATGTGACGATGTTCAAGATGGATATATTTTTATTCGAAATCTATTGGACCTCTGCAATGACACAGGAAGTGTTTTTTTTTAAAACTATTACTGATTACAGGATTATGATGAGATAGGTGAGTTGGCTCAAAGTTATGGGTTTGATTGTGAGTTTGTTTGCTTGTGTGAGATGCCTACTGTACTTGCTGTTGTGATTTTGATCTCAAAACAGTTTTGCTCACGAAATAGACGAGATTCTAAGCTTTCTAACGACATGTGGCATTGCGTAACAACTCAATCATGGCGGACTGTAAACAACCCAGGGCAAGATACAACCTTTCTGAAAATGCAATACTATCACATGACCACCCGTTAAGAGGTTAAATAAAATAACAGCCTACAGAGTAAAGATTGTTTACTTTCCTTCCACTTTTACATTAGCCTACTAATATAAATATATTGTAATGTTTGTAGGTAATGACAGCAGTAAGAATAAACAGGAAAAGGCTCTTTCAGGATGATGTGGTGGCTAGTAAATAACAAAGCTATTCATTTAATTAATTAATATTTATATAATAAATATACAAAAGTCAATTTGATAGTTTTCTGAATTAGAAATAGATGGGGGAAATCGGTTATAATAATCTTCTGCTTATAGTGATCAATTTGACCCTAATTTATAATCATTGTACTAAATAACTTTAAGGCTAATGAATAATGGTTGTGTACTTTTCCTTTAGTCTACTAACATAAATATATCCTAATGTAATGACAGTAAGAATAAAGAGGAAAAGGCTCTTTCAGGATGATGTGGTGGCTCTTAAAAGAGCCTTTAGTGGGAGCTGTAGTTCAGACTGATGACAGCTCACTTCTTCTTGGGTGCTACTTTCTTCACTTTGGGCTTGACAACCTTTGCGGGGTCTTTCTTGGTTGCAGGGGCCTTTTTCACCACTTTATTTACTGTTTCCATCTGTAATGTCACTTAATGTCTGTAATAGCTAATAGTTTTCCTTTCTCTGTACCTTTTCTTTTTACCTTTTTAGTGTAGTGATGGGAATTCCAGCTATTGTAATTGATCCACATCATTTGGATCTTTAATTACCACTTCTTGGCTGCGGTACTCTTTAAAAAATGTTTTTACTTAGATAGGCTTACTCACTGTTTAATTTGCTCCTGAAACTTGCCATATTTTTGTCTTCAACAAATTCGAAATAGCAGTTAATTTTATTGAAAAATTGCACTTAATGTCTTCTCTATAATTTCTACACTTTGCAAAGTCATTCAGCGGGCCTCTGGCGGTCCGGTTTTACCCCGTGGGCCGTATGTTTGACAATCCTGGTTAAAAAGAAATGGGTAGCATTTGTAAAGAAAATTGTTTAATTATACATAATGTGAAATATCATTCAGTTCTTGAGTACAATTATCTATAAATTAAATAAAAAAGAGAGAAACTTGAGGAGGTAATATCTTGTGCTATCTAGTATAAGTGAATCTTCTACAGCACCCTCAAAGTGCATATTTTAATTCAGCACAATTATCAAATCAATGACAATGTTGCTAACATTGGCTAGACATGATTTTAAAAAGAGTATCAAACACGTAATAGCAAAACAAAACATGCTGCGTAAGCAAACATGTGAGGAGGGTCCAGTGGCGGTTCTAGACCATCATCATTGGGGGGGGGGGCCTAGCTGGGGCCAAGTGTTCTGTCAGAGGGGTACATTCAACCTGGGACAAAAGAGACGAAGCAGTGTTCAAGCCTTCAATATTTTTAGTTAAGTATAAATAATAAGTTAAAGTTAACGCCTTTTATTGTCATTATACAAAAAGTACAACGAGATTCAGAGTGCAACTGAGTGTAGTGGTACAGGCCAGATACACACAGAGAGACGCGGAGACGGGGGATTTAAATGCAAGCGCGTCGGGAGAAAGTGAAGAAATGAGAGAAAACCGAAAAAGAAGCACTGCACTAAAGACTTATCTAAAGACTTTGGCCTTTATTTATTTGATTTGTTTGCTGTGGTTCTGTGTTAAGTTGTTCATTTAAAGGTTTGATTAAATGTTAAACAATAGTAACTGTGTTTTTCTTTTTGTAACAAAAATAAATGCATAAAAATAAGACTTTTATGAAAACACTGAATGAAAAATTGCTTACCAACACACAAACCATTAATAATTGCTAAATTAGGCTAAAATTAGAATTCATAATATAGAACGAGTACTATAATTATGGTAATAATAATATGATAATATGATAGGTTGTACAACACAATCTACCATGATAAACTCCAGTGCTGATTTTGTTGACATGAAATGGGCTATCAAAATGTTCAATAACGTCCAAACGTTTAAATTTGTAATTAAACTCATCTGTGATGAGTGGCAGGTGTAAAGACACCAGAGTTTGTCACTGTTTCTTTTCATCACTGTACACCACAAAAGTGGGACTTGAGAAGAAGTCAAAACATTGTTGCAGCAAAGAGATTCTTCACATTAGTGGAGACTTTAATGTTTTTGTGTTCACTGAATACAGTGTTACCAAGACGTCTGAGACCAATGTCACTGGAGCCTGAACCTGTCAGTAAGGAAACAAGTTGACTGAAGACCCTGACAGGAGTTCGCCAAAGAACAGAAAACAATAGATTATATTTAATGTAACTTTCCGTTTTCGTGCTTTCCCATCTATAAATAGCACGTATGCGTCTATGTTCTTCGCGTTCTGATCTCGGAAGCTAAGCAGGGTCGGGCCGGGTCAGTTACCTGTCAGAATCAGAATAATTTGTATTGCCATGTAGGTTTTCACTTAGAAGTAATTTGCTGTGGTTAGTTGGTGCATAAGAACAGAAATTGGTGCATAATTCAAAGTACTAAAATAGACATTAAAGTACTGATCGTCAAAAATATAAAACATTTACAATATATACAAAATATAGACAGTAGAGACAATGTACAATATACAATACAAGGACAGTTGGCTGAGCATTACGTTAATGTAACGTGTAGAGGGGGGGAGGGAGAGACAGTGTCAGTGGGGGTCTCTGGCCTTGTTGATGAGGCCGACTGCAGAGGGGAAGAAACTGTTCTTGTGGCGTGAGGTTTTGGTCCTGATGGACCGCAGCCTCATGCCGGATGGGAGTGACTCAAAGAGTCTGTGTCCAGGGTGGGTGGGAGGGTTCAGCTGCAATCTTACCTGAACGCTTCCGGGTCCTGGAGGCATACAGGTCCTGGAGGGATGGCAGATTGCAGCTGATCACCTTCTCCGCAGAGCGATTGACACGCTGCTGTCTGACCTTGTCCTGGTCAGTGGCAGCAGCGTACCAGATGGTGATGGAGGAGGTGAGAATGGACTCGATGATGCCAGTGTAGAAGTGCACCATCATCGTCTTTGGCACGTCTAATTTCCTCAGCTGCCGCAGGAAGTACATCCTCTGCTGGGCTTTTTTGATGAGGGAGCTGATGTTGAGCTCCCACTTCAGGTCCTGGGTGATGATGGTGCCCAGGAAGCATAAGGACTCCACAATGTCAACAGGGGATTCACACAGGGTGATTGGGGCAGGTGTGACTGGGCTCTTCCTGAAGTCCTCAATCATCTCCACTGTCTTTAGAGCATTTAGCTGGTGACTGGAGGTGCAGCTGTTGGTGTACAGGGAGAAGAGCAGAGGAGAAAGAACACAACCTTGGGGGGATCCGGTGCTGATGGTCCGGAAGTCAGAAACATGTTTACCTAGCTTCACGTGCTGTCTCCTGTCAGACAGGAAGTCTGTGATCCACCTGCAGGTGGAGTCAGGCACACTCAGCTGGGAGAGCTTGTCATGTATCAGAGCTGGGATGATGGTGTTGAAGGCAGAGCTGAAGTCCACAAACAGGATCCTGGTGTAGGTTCCTGTGGAATTCAGGTGCTAGAGAATGAAGTGGAGGGCCAAGTTGACAGTATCTGTTGGCTTTGTGATTGGGTCTTTCTATTCAACAAAGACATGCTGAAATATACAAGTAAATAAAACAGCCCACAGTTTACTCACTTTTTTCTTTTAAATTAAGATTTGTATTCCTTTTTAAAAATATTGTATATTTAGCCCATGTAAATGTAAACCAGTGAATAACGATTATGTGTTTAGATATGGTTTTATTTTGTGACAATTCACCATTATTTTAATAACTTGAGCTCACGTTCACTAATCTTTGTTGCCAGTATTTCTACATGTACTACTCTGTTCATGTTTTTCTGATGGCTCTTAGTATGATATTAATAAGGTGCTGTTGGTGGTTATTCCTACTTTACCGTCAGCCCTGGGACTAAATGGATGTGAAGGTTTTAGCACGTTGCTCATGTTGTTGCTCAGACTGAACTTCCAGACAGTCGATGGAGCTGCTCACATTCACTTTACACTGGATGTGAAACATATTTTTGTAACTAAACAGTAAAATAAAGTTTAGTGAAGACGGAGTCAAGAATTCAATCTTAAATCACACCTGCATAGCTATAAACTATGTGTTTATATTTACAGTGGAAATCACTTATATGGATCAAAAAGCTCAGGGCAGAATCATTGCAGGACAAATGTTTACATCATTTGTTCTGGTCGACAAATAATCTTCATTGTTAATTTTGAGTCTTTTCATACGTTACTGGACAACATACGTAAGTGGAAACAATTAATGTATGTTTACAGGACTGTCTCAGAAAATTAGAATATTGTGATAAAGTTCTTTATTTTCTGTAATGCAATTAAAAAAACATAAATGTCATGCATTCTGGATTCATTACAAATCAACTGAAATATTGCAAGCCTTTTATTATTTTAATATTGCTGATTATGGCTTACAGCTTAAGAAAACTCAAAAATCCTATCTCAAAAAATTAGAATAGTTCCTCAGACCAAGTAAAAAAAAAGATTTATAACAGCAAAACAAAATCAAACATTTGAAAATGTCCATTAATGCACTCAGTACTTGGTTGGGAATCCTTTTGCACGGATTACTGCATCAATGCGGCGTGGCATGGAGGCAATCAGCCTGTGGCATTGCTGAGGTGTTATGGATGCCCAGGATGCTTCAATAGCGGCCTTTAGCTCATTAGCATTGTTGGGTCTGGTGTCTTTCAGCTTCTTCTTCACAATACCCCACATATTCTCTATGGGGTTCAGGTCAGGGGAATTGGCAGGCCAATCGAGGACAGTAATGCCATGGTCAGTACACCAGTTACTGGTGGTTTTGGCACTGTGGGCAGGTGCCAGATCATGCTGGAAAAAGAAATTCCTCATCTCCATAGAGCTTTTCAGCAGACGGAAGCATGTAGTGCTCTAAAATCTCTTGGTACACAGCTGCATTTACTCTGGGCTTGATGAAACACAGTGGGCCAACACCAGCAGCTGACATGGCTCCCCAAACCATCGCTGACTGTGGGAACTTCACACTGGATTTCAAGCAACTTGGATTTTGCTCCTCTCCAGCCTTTCTCCAGACTCTGGCGCCTTGACTTCCAAATGAAATACAAAACTTGCTTTCGTCTGAAAAGAGGACTTTGGACCACTCTGCAACTGTCCAGTGCTTCTTTTCCATAGCCCAAGTCAGACGCTTCTTCCGTTGTCTTGAGTTCAGAAGTGGCTTGACCATGGGAATACGGCTATTGTAGCCCATTTCCCGGACACGTCTGTGAACAGTGGCTTTTGATACCTGGACTCCAGCTTCAGTCCACTGTCTTTGAAGCTCCCCCAAATTCTGGAAGCGACTCTTCTTCACAATGCTGTTAAGGCTGCGGTCATCTCTCTTGGTTGTGCAGCGTTTCCTGCCACATTTCCCCCTTCTAACAGACTTTTTGTGGATGTGCTTTGAAACTGCACTCTGTGCACTCTCTGGGATTTTTGTGTCTTACCCTCCTGATGGAGGGTGTCAATGATGGTCCTCTGGACAGCAGTCAGATCAGCAGTCTTCCCCATACTTGTGATTTAGTTTACTGAACCAAGCTGAGTGTTTTTCAAGGCTCAGGAAACCCTTGCAGGTGTTTCGAGTTAATTAGACGATTCAAGTGATTCGTTGAACACCCTACTAGTATACTTTTTCATGATATTCTAATATTTAGAGATAGGATATTTGAGTTTTCTTAAGCTGTAAGCCATAATCAGCAATATTAAAATAATAAAAGGCTTGCAATATTTCAGTTGATTTGTAATGAATCCAGAATGCATGACATTTTTGTTTTTTTAATTGCATTACAGAAAATAAAGAACTTTATCACAATATTCTAATTTTCTGAGACAGTCCTGTATATCAGGCCTTGATATGCTGGTTTACTGTGTTGGTGTCCAGAAACAGGAGCAGCACCTTGGACAGTGACTGTGCTACACTTTGGTGCTGAGTGCTTTAAAAACAGACGTGTGTCTGCACCGTGTTGGACGTCCCACATACACAGCTAATTTTCTCTCAGCTGCAGAATTCATGCATCATAGCTTCATAACAAAATGTGTTTGTAAAAATGACTTGTGATAAAAATGGGTTACACTGCTCTTCTCCTGAATTATATTACTCTCAGGTACAACAACAGAGGATGATTCATAAAGGTGACTCAGAAAGGTCGAACACAGTGAAGCAGGATCAGACCAGTTCACAGCTGTGAGAAATATTTCACGACTTTGAAACAGAACTGGAACATCAAGCACGATCATATCAATTCAGTACACAAAGCAACACATATTAAACACATAATGAAACGCATCAGACCACACACTGCTCCCCGGGCGCTGATACAATAGCTGCCCCAGGTTGCTAATACTAGGATAGCTTAAACGCTGTCTAAATTTCACGCAATGCTGTGTACATGCGAGTGACCATTAAAAGAGGATTCAGCCCCCCCCCCCCCCCCCATTTCCATTTCTTGTTGGGCACAAATATGCAGCCATGAGATGGGACTCGGACAGACTTCATGAAGATTCCATGTGATAAAAACTGACAGATTATTGTAGTTCTACGATATCATAGAAAGCCTGGGAGAAGTATCAGATAATATTTCGATTATAGTCAGCTCATTATATTAGAATTGCTCAGTCATGTATAATTTTTTACAAACGTTTCAAAGACTCATGCAATCAAAGTAAGTTTCTGGTTATCTAAATGATTGGCCATGAAACAATGTAATGATTTCCTACTTTTATGTTTTACAGGATTTCATGTCTTTAAGTTGATGAAGTGTGTGGCCCTTAAAAGGGCCTTTGGTCTCAATTAACGGACGGTGCGTGTTTAACCTCCGAAGCCGTACAGAGTGCGTCCCTGCCTCTTCAGAGCATACACCACATCCATGGCGGTCACGGTCTTTCTCTTGGCGTGCTCGGTGTAGGTGACGGCATCACGGATCACATTCTCCAGGAACACCTTCAACACACCGCGGGTCTCCTCGTAGATCAGACCGGAGATACGCTTCACTCCACCACGGCGAGCCAGACGGCGGATAGCGGGCTTGGTGATTCCCTGGATGTTATCACGGAGCACTTTACGGTGACGCTTTGCGCCTCCTTTACCGAGTCCTTTTCCTCCTTTGCCTCTTCCACTCATCTTCACTGTTCAATGTGTTTCTACTCAATGGTAAACTCTGCTGGGTTCCCGGATATTTAAATCATGCCTGAGGACGTGATAGAAAACAGAGGCGGTTGTATGTATGTATGTATGTAGGTAGGTAGGTAGATTTACTATATGCTTGTTGAATTCAATTAAATGTACATTTAATAGAGAAATCCAGCTGTACAATCACAGCATTTTAACGTTTAAACACATGGAAAAGCAACAGTAAACTAAAAGGAGTTTTACTCTATACAGCAGCTAAAAACCAATACATATTTCTTTGTCAATCTAAACATGGCCCCATGTTTCAGTCATGTCTTCTCTCTCTGAGAGACACAAATTGTCTACATATTCCATAAAATAATTAATTTGAATGCTAACTAGAGTAACCCCAGGCTGTAGCCAAACAGAGATTAAGCCAACAGGTATAATCCCAACATTAAAAGAACAAGAACGGTTGTTACTAAAGGGTAGGAAAAAGCTGAAGAACTCGGAGCTTAAATGTCGAATCAAAACAGCAATCTCCTGATGTAATCTATATATTTATTTAACGCAATAAGTCAAACAAAGAAAATATTCTCAGCTGAGGACACATTTCGCGTCGCCGTTTCCATAGACCGCATGGCTCAAAGAGCCCCCTCGTTGCGGTCTCACGGCTCCGCTCCAGGTGTGCCCAAACATTTGAAAATTCGCATCTAATACATGGAGTAGGCGTTGACCTTCTCCTCATTGGTCCCAGTTTGGCGCCTACACGCTCCTCCGTCAGCAGTCCGGAAGTGATGGTTTGTTGACCTGTTACTCTTAAAGGGGAAGTGCCCCTATTATGTTTGTAATACATAGTTGTGCAGAAAATACATAATTGTGCAGAAAATACATTGAAAATACATAATAGTGCAGAAACATATTCGTAGTGTCGTAATACATATTGATTGAGGTAGGACAAATACATGTGATAGTCTTTCCAGTGTGGATTAATGAAGATCAGGATTAATTTACCTGACATTACCAAAGTCATAAGTAACATTAATAGCACAAATCACCCCTCGGCACACATTTATTTAGCTAGATAACAGATTTTACTGAATACCATTAGTTCTAAATGACAGTGATTATTTGATTGTATGTATACTGAGTTTAATGTTGAAGAGTTCTAATTGTTATAGAAGTATTGTTATATGCAAGTTTTCTTTCATTTTAAGAGTCTGAAATAAGACATTGAGTTAAAAGAAACAGGTTTCTAAAATTAAACCCATAGTTTAACTACTAATAATTACATAAAGCCACTATCTTAAAATTATTGGGGATTATTATACATACATAATAACACTAAAATATAGGAACACAATATTAATCAAATAAATAGCATAATTCTGTGATTTTCTAATTGTTTTCTAAAGAGAATAAATATTTGTGTTTACATTTAAACGTACCTGCTGTGTGTCTTGTTCACCATTTCTGCACAATATCCATTTTCTCCTGAGCGACCTAGATCTTCTCATGCACTGGCATAGTTGAAATGTCTCCACTGATTTGTTGATATATTTCTGTGCTCAGTACTCTGTACTAGTGTTACATACTAATGGAAACATAATGTGCTGTTAAAGTTAAAATGCAGTGTGTTTATCATTTTATTGAAACATAATGATGAAAGATGTTGAAATAAAGTGAACATCCAGTGTTGTCCAACGTGTAAAACACACCTCCTGTCCCTGCATTAGAATATATTTGAGTCATTTTAAAAGAAAAGTCTTACTGTAAGTCACAGTACTACACTAAGACATCTTGTCTGACAACATAAATGGTGTGTGGCAGTGTGACAGTGTGACATTGATGTGCTGTTTCCCCTGTTTGACAGTTTGAGCATTTTGAGTATTTGGTGCAAATCGAGAAGACCAACTCTCAGCTGAAGATCACGGTCTCTGACCTGAGGCTCAAAGTGAGCACCAGGGACAAGGAGATCCATAAGGAGAAGCTGAAAGTGAGCAGATGACTAACACTAACACTGGGTTTCTATGCTGCAACAAACTATTAGGATTACATGATTATACCCATTCTACATGCTACTTTCCCCTAGTAACAGCTATTTAAAATGATATTGTCAGATGTTGACTGGAGTGTTGTTTCTTTCTCCTCTCACAGTACTAAGAGGCAGATGTGTGGCAGATGTTCACATTAAACTAATGTGTTTAATTTGATATTTTACACTCTGACAGTTGAAATAACAGTGTTTCTCTGTGGTATCAAATGTGTAATTAATATCTGTTAACATACCCATGATGTTTGATGGGGATAGACCCTTTTCCCAGCAGACGTTTTCACATGTCAACGCAGGAAAATTATGATGATGAGTATATGTGTTTCCTTGCTGAGCAGTTGGGGAGGGAAAGTAACACAACATTTTGGACCAAAAAGACTCATATTAGCTTAAACTCAAAGGAATACTACACTCCCAAAATCAGTATTTGTATATCAATTACTCACCCCATGTTATCTTGAATGCCTCTACCGTGAATCCAAAAACGGAGAAAAGTCCTGATGAATTGAAGTAAATGGGGGCCGCGTTCAACAACAGCAAAACTTAATCAAAACATTTGATTACAAACTCTCACACAACTTGTGCAGTATAATCCAAGTCTCATGTATCCAGTCCTATGCTCTCTACTTCCCAAACACAACATATGCATTTTCTCTAAAAACCTGACTATTTAAAACACTTCCACATAAATAGTACTGGCAGCGTGAGACTGTTTATGCGGAAACGTTATAAATTGTTGCAGTTGTTAAACGCGGCCCCCATTTACTTCATTAAGAATTTTCTCTGTTTTTGGAATCTTTTACCAGTTTTCTTCAACAATTCAAGGTAACACGGGGTGAGTAATTGATACACAAATGATTATTTTGGGGGTGAAGTATTCCTTTAACTTTAGAATTAGTTGATGTACCCCTTTGGTTTAAGTTTGGACAGCAGGAACAATTATAGCGACAAATAACCCTTTTCAATTATATATGGGCAGGAGACAGATGTGAAAAACGAATAACCTTTGATCTCTTCTCTGTGACCAGATGAAAGACTTGGAGACAAATCTCAAGCGGATCAAGTCTGACCTTCATAGCTGCGTTGGCTTCATTCAGGAGCCAAAGAAACTGAAGGACAGTGTGAAGATCATCTATGCCCGCTATGTAGCGCAGACTGATGGGGTGAGTGGTTCACATAGTGTAGTCTATCCCTTACAGCTGACTGGATACTGAGAGTTCATTAACAATCTGGCAAAACACATTTTATTCCAGTCTTATTGAGAGTTGTAATTTACACGCTGTAAAAAATAAAGAGGGCATTCTGCAGAGGACTGTTGATAACCTCAAGACAAGATTGGTCATATCTGAGAAGGAGCATGAGAAGCTTTATTTCAAGATCATGAAGGTAAACGATAAAGCAGAGAACATTGCATGGACAATTCCTGTGATTAAAGTCTTATTTTTCTTAGAATTATTGAAACAATCTGAGTCTCATGCTAAAGGCATTTAATAATCTTTTTTCATGTGATGTAAGCCTGATCAGTTTTACTGAAGACGTGATATTCTAACAGTGATTTTTACTACTCAGGAGAAAGTGACTCTCATTACCGAAAATAATGATTTGCATAAGTATCCTTTTCTTTAGTTTATTTTCATTATTTCCTATTCACCTTGGGTGACCTATGTCACGATGGTGCCTCAAATCTTGAAAAATACATACAAAACTAAAGGTTTAGATTTATGACTAATGAGTGAGATATGTGTGCAACTTTCTTTTTATGTCACATATTATCTAATGTCATATTTTTCTTTTAAACTGGCAGATTTAGTAGGGAGTAAACTTATTGATAGGAACATATATGTTTATACCTAATTTCATGATAATCCATTCAATAATTGCAAATATATTGCACTATATACCAACCTAATGATGTCGCTAGAGCAGTGGTTCTCAACCTTTTATTATTAGGCTGCTATTAAATTAAATTATCTGAGATTGAAGTTAAACAATAACATTTCTATATAATAATAAATATATTTTTTTAAATATTTAGTCTCTCCTGTTTCGTGAAAGGCTCCTGACACACACACACACACACACACACACACACACACACACACACACACACACACACATACACCAGAGTGGAGGAAAGGAGAGGAGAGAACTACAAACTGCATGAAAGTCAAAAATGGAGCGATGTCGACCCCAATGCTTGGAAACTCAGGCAAAAATATCCGCATTTTGTAATCGCACACAGCCTGAATCCAGCAGCAGTGATGCAGGTGTTAGCTCTGCTACTACTGCTGATCCAAGTCCCGACCAGAGCGGTTGTTTAACAACATAGCATAGCCTATAAAACAAACGCCCCCCTTTCAAAAATATCTTATAGGTGTATAGTAACAGTAATTGAGACCTTTCTCATTTCTTAAAATATTAGCATATTAACGCTCTGACGTTCGCTGCCACAACATGACAAGCATCTTTACTTCACGCCACCCACACTCAGAGACTGAAAACAACATTTGTTATATTACATGTAGTATATGGTATATATTCTCCACACGTTTGAAAAGAAACAAATGCAAACATATTTAGTTTTATATTTTATTAACATTATTTGTTTTTTTAGCATTGCAATAAAGGAAATATATAAAACACACAGGCTGTGTATCATTTATTAGGCAGCTAATGTAACATATTGTCGACTTTGTGACGGTGTTCTCTAAGATTCCAAGCCGTCAAAAGGTCTGTCATCAGTAAATCTTGCTCTTACAAATATCAACACTAGATTAGCATTGTTCTTAAGAAAAGGGATTTACCCTTAGGGGAATGGTGAAAGTATATCACAAGAAAAAAAGCGTTCTGTTCATACTGAAGCAAACCAGTAAAGGTTCAATGTGTAAGATTAAACTTAAAACAATGAAAACATTAACTGACAATATCAACAGAATGAGAAGAGGAAACAGTGTTGACGTAATGTCAAAGACGTTTATGTGTTGCAGAGATATCTACAGTAATTAGCAGTCTGACTAGCTGCGCTCCGTCCAGTCTGTAACACCACTTGGTCCTCGAGAGGCAGTGTGTGCCAGTCTGCCCTCAGAAGTACAGCTGACTGACTCGCTTGTAAATATTACACTCATGGTCAGTCTGTTTTTTAGTTTGTTTATTAGATAAAATTCAAAGTGGCAGAAACAACACTGGGAGGCGGTTTCACGTAGCGTATAGCTGTCGGCAGGCACGGGAAACGGCGTAACTTCAGGCACAAGTGGCAATGGTCTATTCCCGGGGAGCTGCAAACTCCCTGTTGCTGCCGGTACACAGGTCCGGCAGCCCGCTGTGACTGCAGGGATGGGGCTTGTTCTGGCTGAGCTCAAGTCTCCGTCTGCCGACCTCACTGTTCCCTCACAAAGAAGTAAACTATACACAAATATATTAACACACGATATAAATAATAATTTTAAATAATTAAAACATACTATAGTATTTGTTAAATAACTGATCACTGTAAATTGAGATTGTATGGACCCAGTAGAAAAGGTCAAACACAGAGACCTATTATTTGGAGCATGTGGCTCAGAACTACACATCTCACAGAGCGGCTCATCTTTAAATCACAGACTGTCCAAAGTAAACAAGTTTAGTGCATGGAGCGACACAGCCGGATAACCTTCACAATAGGAGCAACGAGTAGTTCGCAAGGAGAGAACAAACAGACCGTAAACAGCAAAGACACAACAACTCGACCGGCGAGATGCCGCAAAACAAAGACAGCCCGCTGCTTCCCTTCATCTCAAAGGATTCACCATCCAAGCTAACCGCTGAGAAGCCTTTCCATTCATGAACTGAACCTCCACTGGGAATAGTATAGTTTAGTAATCATTCAAATGTACTAAGTGAGTATAGAACTGCTATAGCCTACTGTTGTAAATGTATGTACATGTGTTGATATGGTTTCATTCACTGAACGGAATAGTACACAGACAGAGTCGCATGAACACTAACATCTTAACTCGACACCATCATCAACACGTTAGTTTGGGAATTTGCCCGCTTCTCATGTCCCCTTTGTCTTCTACAGACACTTACAGAGCGTCTCTGTGTGCATGAATACACACACACACACACTTTAATTTGTGTACATATTCTGTTTGATTGCTTAGTATTAGATATTGTGCATTCATTATCTTAATAATGATTTTTGGAATATACATCCTAGTTTGTCCTAGTCTCCCCGCAGTGTTCAGAGTGTACAATTACCACAGCCTGTGGTAGACCACCACGTCAAAACAGACTATCCCACCACTGTTGGACAATTATCACTAACTACTACTGTGTACTTCTACTACTCAGTACTTTGTTGTACTTTACCATCATCCTTAATAGTTCCCGCTTTAGTGTATACGATTACAGAATTACTAGACAGATGTGAAAAATGTCAATTTAAAATTGGGCTGCATCTGGCCCGAATTGGAGTGAGTTTGAAACTCCTGCATTAGAGGAATGGGCCCTTCAGTGAAGAGTGAGGTGGCTCTTAAAAGAGCCGTTGTGGTTTGTGGAGCAGCAGCAGTTTAAGCCCTCTCTCCGCGGATGCGGCGGGCCAGCTGGATGTCCTTGGGCATGATGGTGACCCTCTTGGCGTGGATGGCGCACAGGTTGGTGTCCTCGAACAGGCCGACCAGGTAAGCCTCGCTGGACTCCTGCAGAGCCATGACAGCGGAGCTCTGGAAGCGCAGGTCGGTCTTGAAGTCCTGAGCGATTTCTCTCACCAGGCGCTGGAAGGGCAGCTTGCGGATCAGCAGCTCCGTGGATTTCTGGTAGCGACGGATCTCTCTCAGAGCCACGGTACCGGGCCTGTAACGGTGAGGCTTCTTCACGCCGCCGGTGGCCGGGGCGCTCTTACGGGCAGCCTTGGTGGCCAGCTGCTTCCTGGGGGCTTTGCCTCCGGTGGATTTACGGGCTGTCTGCTTGGTTCTTGCCATTGTAGTTTTTCAGTCTCCTCTGTGTTCACAGCTCAAGAAAGATGCTCTCTGGCTGTGAACAGCTTCTTTATAAAGAAACGGTCGGAGCCAGGGCAGCGCTGATTGGTCCAGGCTGGGAGACACGTGCGCTATAGCTGATTTACTATTAGACAAAATAATTTGAAAAAGTAAACCACTCCTCCACAGCAGTTGATCTGATGAGTGGTGAAAGAACAAAGTGTTTAGTTTGTCATAATTAAAATCATATATCTGACATTTCTTTGCCTATTTTACCATACGAAGAAAAAGATAATATACTTAAAGGTTAAATGTAAGATTACTACAATGAACACCAATAAAGAAAATATATGAATAGTGCAAAGCATATAAACTAAATCTTTAAAGTGCCCCAGAAGTATGTTAGTCTTCAGGTTGTTTATTTGCCAGTGTTAAATAAACCTAAAATAAATACATAGGGTAAATCTATACAAGATACATATTTATATGAAACCAATTAAGATGTCACACAATTAAATGATATCCTTGAAAAACCTGCTATAAATTATGTGACTTTCATTATACAGTTAATATTAGGAATATGTAGTTTTTTTTTATTTTATTTTTTTAAATTATAACCATTAGTATTAGTTAAATATGTCTGCTTGTTTATGCAGCAGTTTGTTCCTGATAGCTTCAGGATGAATGGTTATTATATTTAACTGCCATAAACTGTATAATGTCTATTGTATCTGTATTTCTCACATGTTGGAAACGTCAATGTCTTTGAATAGATTCAAAAATATTAAACTAGTTGTAAATGTTGGCCTGATAACTGCATTCCTTCCATAAAACATGTATATTGTCATGTGTTGTGCTTTTTGAAATGAAAATAAAATCCTAATTATTGAGGAAGTCTTTATAAATCAAACAGTCATACACTGAATTCAATAGAAGACTGCAAATACAAATCACCAAAGATCGATTGTGTTTGCAGTGAAGTTATGAAGCATACACTTTGATATTTACAAACAGATTCATGTAGTTTGTAATGTTAGGGAAATTATATCGACGTCATTCAGCAAATGTTTAGAATGTAAATGTATACACAAGGTTTATCGATCATATAATTATTATTCCACATGCAGTAACGATTTAATTTAAAGGAACAATGTCGCTTTAGTTGGAGGAGTGTGTGGCTCTTAAAAGAGCCTTTTTGTTTGTGGGATAGTTGCTTCTAAGTCTTTACTTCTTGGCGGGCTTCTCGGTCTTCTTGGGCAGCAGGACAGCCTGGATGTTGGGCAGCACGCCGCCCTGAGCGATGGTCACTCCTCCCAGCAGCTTGTTGAGCTCCTCGTCGTTGCGGACAGCCAGCTGCAGGTGACGGGGGATGATACGGGTCTTCTTGTTGTCGCGGGCAGCGTTTCCAGCCAGCTCCAGGATCTCAGCGGTCAGGTACTCCAGCACAGCCGCCAGGTAGACGGGGGCTCCGGCTCCGACACGATGGGCATAGTTACCCTTCCTCAGATGTCTGTGGACACGGCCGACAGGGAACTGGAGCCCGGCACGGGAGGAGCGGGTCTTTGCCTTCGCTCTGGCCTTTCCTCCGGTTTTTCCTCGTCCAGACATGATTCTTACTTCGGCTGTTGAGAACAAGAAATGTATGATGTCACGTCGCCCAAACCGGCTATATATGTGTGCTGAGCTGCTTCGTGATTGGCCATCAGTGAGCGTACCTATGATCATCCAATCAGAAACGATCTTACATAAAGTTTCTGTATTTCCCACAAGGTTTCCGCTTTATACTGCTACTTCAAAATAAGATAAAACCGGAAGTTATTGTAATATATTCCGTATTGTCCATCATATTTTATTGTTCCCTTTATTGTTCTGTGAATGGCCTTTGTATTTGTGTATCGTTTGATAAAAGTTATGATCTGTAAGATTATTAACTTTACATAAACATGTTTACAAGGGTAAGACACAATACTGTAAATACAAACTTCAAAATAAAATGTGATTCAAGATACCATATATTACTGTATTAAAATAGGTTATGTTGTTTAATTATTTAAAAATACAAAGTCATTAAAAAAGTAAGTTTGGTGGATTATTTAAATATAAAAACGTAGCTGATAATGAATGCTCTGAGGTGGTAAAACTTGCTGTCAGAGCTGTGATTTCATGGAGTTGTTACAACAATAAGATGCCCTCATGATTTCATTCACGTTCAAAGATGAGACCCAGCAACACCTTGTCATTTAAAGAGCTCAGGAGGAATGCACGGCCTTGGATTGACATTTGATGTTTGTTTATAATTCTGTAATGCATGGCTTGTTGAAAGATGCCTGCCAAACAAAAATAACTGTTTCACCTGACTATCAGCTATTTAAATCCCGTCTGAGGAAGTGATATAAAACAGAGGCGAGCCTGTTCTTCTTCTTCTTTTGATTATCATGACGGCTAAGTATTACCCTCTTTGTTGCCTTGGACTTGTTGCTTATTAAGCGAAAGTTAAAAGTTGTGTACTCAATAAAGTAGCTATAAGTAGTCTACTTTAAAATTGTACGAAAGTGCACAATCAAGAACAATCATGATGTGACTATATGCAGATAAATCTGCAGAGATTAACGTAGCATTCGGTCTGTTGTACTAGTGAGTCTTTGTTTTCTATGGATGGATAGATAATTGTAATAGGCTAAAGTGTAAGATAATAACACATTACAATCAAAGATAGAAGTTTAACTTCTATACTATGAGAAATAATGTGTGTTTCAGCCTTCCGTCTTTTGGAACTCATTTATTTCTTCATCTGTCTTTCGTAAATGTGTTGTATTGTAAAGTGTGGGACAACTGATGTTTAACCTGATGTTTTAAGCCCAATCAAAACCAGCCGACAGAAGCAAAAACAACGACAAAGACTTTGTGAGCAATATCATTGTTGCTTACAAAAACAACTATTGACAGCAGTTCTTAACAATAACAAAAATACTTTTCCAAATACAGTTTCAGGAATCATTAGCAACATCTGTAACAAAAGACAGAAACAGGGATTGGTTATTTGGATGTTGTTTTGGTGTTTGGTCATCACAAATACACAAAACATGTGTAATAGAAAATTTCATATGTCCATATTATATTCGTATTGTTTAATACTTGGTTCAATTAACTTCTGTCTTTCTCCCTCTCTGATCTGTAACCTTATGTTATTCCAACCATATTCTTCTCTGTTTATCCCAAATGTTCCCATCTTCTTCCCCTCCCCTCTCTCCCCTCTACTTATCTCTTTATTTCGTCTTTCTAACACCTGTAACTGTGGGAACGCTCCACAGCTTCTTTCTCTTCTCCCTTTGTTTGTGGGCCTACTGTGGCAATCTTACCCCCTCCTTCCCGTTTCTGTCTTTAAGATACATGAACACTCTCTTTTGCTAAATAACTGTACAAATGTAAGCCAAAGTAAATTGAAAGCTGCCTCTTCAACCATCACTCCATTCACTGCCTTCTGGCACTGGTAATAGTGGACTGAAGTTTGTGTTGAGGAAAGATGCTGAAGATGGGTGTGTATTGTATATGGTAGGTAGAGCTGGAAAACACAATAGAAAAAACATAGCACCAAGTGTTACCAGGTTCAAATTTCAGATTAACTGGCCAACAACATAACATATTAGACAAAGTTTTCTAGAGTAAACACCAGCTTCAAAACTGCATTGTAGATATTATATTTATCGATTTTAAAAAAGGCAATAAATAACTTGTATTACCCAATATTCTCTATCAGAAAGTAATGACACAAACTAAGTGTGGAAATCATGAATTTATTGCCTAAACTTAGTGTCACGTGCTCACATTCTTAGGTACACTGCACTTTTATACTTTGGTGCTAATATACACATCACCATGTAAATTGGGTGTACTTTTTATAGCTTGATCCATGTGACATAAACATACTATGTATGTATATTTTTGTACTTTTATGCCTTGATTAAAGTACCATACAATTACTATGTCTGATGTATATTCTATACTTTTGATCAGAATATAGCATGTCAATGATAAAAAGAGTACTCACGAGTGAGTTGAACTGTGCACACAGGGTGCAGGGAGCTAGCTGTGTTTAGAATATAAACCAGATAAGGGTGCGTAAGAAAAAGATGCCCATTCCGCTATCAGAGCAGGTTGTTGTGTGAACAGCAGTAACCCAGACATGAGGAGACCTTAAAGATGTTATGTAAAACTTTAGCCCCTGTGTCAGCTGAGACACTGACCGGGAGATGTACTGTTCGATATGTATAACTCAATTTTAAGTGTGAAGTTCAAATAGGTATAATCAATGTTTATAGTGTAAGTCAAAGCTATGTATACTTAATGTTAGTGTAGTTCCAGTAAAAGCAAGTAACCAGTACCAAATCAGGACACCAAAGATGAAACTGCTGGCAAGAGACATTGATCACGCCTACCACACCAACAAAAACCCATAAAAAGAAGGGATAATCATATTTTGCAGTGTGTATAGACTGTAGGGGAATGCTCATTCGGCCTTTTTGTGAAACTGCGACAGGTCAGGTTAATACGTTGGTGTTCTGTGGAAGCACGAAGCTGATTGGCCTCATGAGTATAATTTGATTGTTTTGATTTGAATAAATAACTTGTATTATAACCCAAAGATTCCTGCGTCCGTCTCTTTTACAGTAAAAACACGTAACATACGTAGTATAAACATTTATTTATATATGTTTGTTTATTTTGGATTTTATTACCGACGCAATAAATACCATATAATACATTTGTAAAAATAAAACCATGGTTGTCAACATGTCTAAAGCTTCAACGGTTCATTGGACACAATATGCAGTCAGCGAGAGCCCTCCTTCTGTAAACAAAAAAGGGGGCTGGCACTTCCTTATCAAGTTGACAATCATGGCTCTTATGGCTGTAGATAACGCAATGGATGGGGCAAGCTCCGAATTGGCTCAAATGAAGTGTCAATCGAAAGGTCAGAGTTCGGGCATCCAGCTAGCAAATATCAAAATAGCGATAATAGCTTGATAAACTGCTGTTTTTACCGAGTATCATCGCGAAAAATAAACACACGATCAGCTGATTTCAAAGATTGCAACAGTTGTTCATGGCTGATCAAGGTTGACGATGTCAAGATGGATATATCTTTTATTCGAAATCTATTGGACTCGCAATGACACAGGAAAGTGTTTTTTTTTAAAACTATATGAGTACAGGATTATGATGAGATAGGTGAGTTGGCTCAAAGTATGGTTTGATGTGAGTGTGTTTGCTTGTGTGGATGCCTACTGTACTTGCTGTTGTTATTTGATCTCAAAACAGTTTTGCTCACGAAATAGACGAGATTATAAGCTTCTAACGACATGTGGGCATTGCGTAACAACCTCATCATTGGCGGAGGACTGTTAAACAACCCAGGGCAAGATACAAACCTTTCTGAAGAAAAAATGCAATACTATCACATGCACCCGTAAGAGGTTTTAAATAAATAACAGCATACAGAGTTAAAGATTGTTTACTTCCTTACACTTTACATTGCCTCCTAATTATAAATATATTGTAATGTTTGTAGGTAATGAAAGCAGGAAAGGAATAACAGGAAAAGGCCTTCAGGATGATGTGGTGGCTAGTAAATAAACAAAAGCTATCATTTAATTAATTAATATTTATATAATAATATACAAAAGTCAATGATAGTTTTCTGAATTAGGAAAAGATGGGGGAAATCGGTTATATAATCTTGTATAGTGATCAATTTGACACTAATTTATAATCATTGTACTAAATAACTAAGGAAATGCAGATGGTTGTGTTATTTCCTTTAGTCACTAACATAAATATATCCTAATTGTAATGACAGTTAAGAATAAAGAGGAAAGTCTTTAGGGATGATGTGGTGGCTCTTACAGAGCTTAGTGGGAGCTGTAGTTCAGACTGATGCCAGTCATTCTTCTTGGGTGCTACTTCTTCACTTGGGGCTTGACAACATTTGCGGGTCTTTCTGGTTGCAGGGCCTTTTTCAACACTTTATTTACTGTTCCATCTGTAATGTCACGTAATGTCTGTAATAGCTACTAGTTTTCCTTCTCTGCACCTTTTCTTTTTACCTTTTTAGTGAGAGGATGGGAATTCCAGATATTGTAATGATCCAATCATTTGGATCTTTAATTACCACTTCTGGCTGCGGTACTCTTTAAAAAAGTTGTTTTTACTTAGATAGGCTTACTCACTGTTTAATTTGCTCCTGAAAACTTGCCATATTTTTGTCTTCAACAAATTCGAAAATAGCAGTTAATTTATTGAAAAATTGCACTATGTCTTCTCTATAATTCACACTTTGCAAAGTCATTCAGCGGGCTCTGGCGGTCCGGTGTACCCCGCAGGCCGTATGTTGACAATCCTGGTTAAAAAGAAATGGGTAGCATATTGTAAAGAATTGTTTAATTATACATAATGGAAATATCATTCAGTCTTGAGTACAATTATCTATAAATTCAAATAAAAGAGAGAAACTGAGGAGGGTAATATTCTTGTGCCTATTAGTATAGTTGAATCTTCTACAGCACCCTCAAAGGCATATTTTAATTCAGCACATTATCAAATCAATGACAAGTTGTAAAAGTGGCAGACATGATTTAAAAAGAGTATCAAACACGTAATAGCCCAAACCAAAACATGCTGCGTAAGCAAAACATGTGAGGAGGCCAGTGGCGGTTCTAGCCCATCATTGGGGGGGGGCGGCCCTAGCTGGGGCCAAGTGTTCTGCAGAGGGGTACATTCAACATGGACAAAAGAGACGAAGCAGTGTCAAGCCTTCAATATTTTAGTTAAGTATAAATAATAAGTTAAAGTAACGACTTTATTGTCCATTATACAAAAAGTACAAAGAAGATTCGAGTGCAACTGAGTGTAGTTGGTACAGGCCAGACACACAGAGAGACGCGGAGACGAGGATTTAAATGCAAGCGCGTCGGAGGAAAGTGAAGAAAGAAATGAGAGACAAAACGAAAAAAGAAGGCACTGCACTAAAGAAATTATCTCTAAAGACTTTGGCCTTATTTATGATTGTTGCTGTGGTTCTGTGTTAAGTTGTTCATTTAAAGGTTGATTAAATGTTAAAACAATAGTAAATGTTTTTCTTTTTGTAACAAAAAATAAATGCATAAAAATAAGACCTTTATGAAAACACTGAATGAAAAAAACTTGCTTACCAACACACAAACTATTATAATGCCTAAATTAGGCTAAAATTAGAATTCCTAATATAGAAACGAGTAGTACGATAATTATGGTAATAATAAATATGATAATATGATAGGTTGTACAACACAATCTACCATGATAACTCCAGTGCTGATTTTGTTGACTGAAAGGGATATCAAAATGTTCAATAACTTCCCCCCCCAAACGTTTAAATTGTAATTAAACTCATCTGTGATGAGTGGCAGGTGTAAAGACACCAGAGTTTGTCATGTTCTTTTCATCACTGTACACCACAAAAAGTGGGACTGGAAGAGCAGTCAAAAACATGTTGCAGCAAGAGATCTACTTAGTGGAGACTTAATGTTTTTGTGTTCACTGAATACAGGTTACCAAGCGTCTGAGGACCCAATGTCACTGAGCCTGAACCTGGTCAGGAAGGAAACAAGTTGCTGAAGACCTGACAGCGAGTTCGCCAAAGAACAGAAAAACAATAGATTATATTAATGTAACTTCCGTTTTAGTGCTTCCACCATGCTATAAATAGCACGTATGGTCTATGTTCTTGCGTTCTGATCTCGGAAGCTAAGCAGGGTCGGGGCGGGTAGTACCTGTCAGAATCAGATAATGTATGCCATGTAGGTTTTCACGTAGAAGTTAAATTGCTGTGGTGGTTGGTGCATAAGAACAGAATTGGGCATAATTCAAGGTTACTAAAATAGACATTAAGTACTGATCGTCAAAAATATAAAACATTTAAATATATACCAAATATAGACAGTAGAGAAATGTACAAATACAATACAAGGCAGTCTGGCTGAGCATTAGTTAATGTAACGTGTAGAGGGGGGGCGGGAGAGACGTGTAGTGGGGGTCTCTGGCCTTGTTGAGAGGCCGACGGCACGAGGGGAAGAAAACTGTTCTTGTGGCGTGAGGTTTTGGTCTGATGGAAAGAGCCTCATGCCGGATGGGAGTGACTCAAAGAGTATGTGTCCAGGGTGGGGGGAGGTGTCCGGCCAATCTTACCTGAAACGCTTCCGGGTCCTGGAGGCATACAGGTCCTGGACGGGATGCAGATTGCGAGCTGACACCTCTCCGCCAGAGCGATTGACACGTGCTGTCTGGACCTTGTCTGGGTCAGTGCACAGCGTACCAGATGGTGATGGAGAGGTGAGAATGGACTGCGATGATGCCAGGTAGAGGCACCATCATCGTTCTTTGGCACGTCTAATTTCCTCAGCTGCCGCAGGAAGTTACATCCTTGCTGGGCTTTTTTGATGAGGAGAGTGATGTTGAGCTCCCATTCTAGGGTTCCTGGGTGGATGATGGGCGACCAGGAAGCATAGGACTCCACATGTCAACAGGGGCATTCACACAGGTGATTGGGGCAGGTGGGACTGGGCTCTCCTGAAGTTCCAACATCTCCCACTGTTTTAGAGCATTTAGGCGGTGACTGGAGGGCAGCTGTTGGTGGTACAGGGGAAGAGCAGAGGAGAAAGAAACACAACCTTGGGGGATCCGGTGCATGATGGTACGGAAGATCAAGACATTTTACCGAGCTTCACGTGCTGTTCTGTCAGACAGGATAAGTCTGTGATCCACCTGAGGTGGAGTCAGGCACACTCAGCTGGGAGAGCTTTCAGTATCAGAGCTGGGAGATGGTGTTGAAGCAGAGCGGAAGTCCACAAACAGGATCCTGGTGTAGGTTCATGTGGAATTCAGGTGCTAGAGAAGAAGTGGAGGGCCAAGTGACAGTATCTGTTGGCTTGTGATGGGTCTTTCTATTCAACCAAAGACATGCTGAAAATATACAAGTAAATAAAAACAGCCCAAGTTTACCCACTTTTTCTTTTAAATACGATTGTATTCCTTTTTAAAAAATTGTATATTTAGCCCATGTAAATGCTAAACCAGTGAATAAGATTATGTGTTTAGATATTGTGTTATTTTTGTGAAATTCCCATTATTTTAATAACGTGAGCTCACGTTAACAATCTTTGTGCAGTATTTCATACATGTACTATCTGTCATGTTTTTCTGAGGGCTCTTAGCGTATGATATTAATAAGGTGTGTTGGTGGTTATTTCCGACTTTACCGTCAGCCCCTGGGACTTAATGGAGTGAAGGTTTTAGCACGATTGCTCATGTTGTGCCTTTCAGGACTGAACTTACAGACAGTCGTGGAGCTGCTACATTTCACGTTACACTGGATGTGAAAAACATATTTTTGTAACTAAACAGTAAAAATAGTAAGGTTTAGTGAGACGGAGTCAGAATCAATCTTAAATCAACCTGGCATAGCCTATTAAACTATGTGTTTTTCTTTACAGTGGAAATCACTTATATGGGATCA
Source organism: Cottoperca gobio (assembly GCF_900634415.1). Classification (NCBI taxonomy): domain Eukaryota; kingdom Metazoa; phylum Chordata; class Actinopteri; order Perciformes; family Bovichtidae; genus Cottoperca; species Cottoperca gobio. Next base: position 11,564 of record NW_021166976.1, on the reverse strand, counting down.
AAAAGCTCAGGGCAGAATCATTGCATGGAACAAAATGTTACATCATTTGTTCTGGTCGACAAATAATCTGTCATTGTTAAATTTTGAGTCTTTTCAACGTACTGGACAACATACGAAGTGGAACCAATTAATGTATGTTAACAGGACTGTCTCAGAAAATTAGATATGTGATAAAGTCTTTATTTCTGTAATGCAATTAAAAAAACAAAATGTCATGCATTCTGGATTCATTACAAATCAACTGAAATATGCAAGCCTTTATTATGTTTAATTTGCTGATTATGTTACAGCTTAAGAAAACTCAAAAATGCCTATCTCAAAAAAATTGAATAGTTCCTCAGACCAAGTGAAAAAAAAAGATTTAAACAGCAAAACAAATCAAACATTTGAAAGTCCATTAATGCATCAGTACTGGTTGGGAGATCCTTTTGCACGGATTACTGCATTCAAGCGGCGTGGCATGAGAGGCAATCAGGCTGTGCATGGCTGAGGTGTGTATGGATGACCCAGGATGCTCAATAGCGCCTTTGAGCTCATCAGACATTCGTTGGGTCTGGTGTCTTTCAGCTTTCTCTTCAAACACCACAAGTCTCTATGGGTTCCAGGTCAGGGGAATTGGCAGGCCAAGTCGAGCAGACAGTAATGCCACTGGTCAGTACACCAGTAATGGTGGTTTGGCACTGTGGGCAGGGGCAGATCATGCTGGAAAAAGAAAATTCCTCATCTCCATAGAGCTTTTCAGCAGACGGAAGAATGTGTAGTGCTCTAAAATCTCTTGTGACACAGCTGCATTACTCTGGCGATTGATGAAACACAGTGGGCCAACACCCCAGCAGCTGACATGGCTCCCCAAACCATCGTGACTGTGGGAACTTCACACTGGATTTCAAGCAACTTGGATTTTGCTCCTCTCCAGCCTTTCTCCAGACTCTGGCGCCTTGACTTCCAATGAAATACAAAACTTGCTTTCGTCTGAAAAGAGGGAATTTGGACCACTCTGCAACTGTCCAGTGCTTCTTTTCCATAGCCCAAGTCAGACGTTCTTCCTTGTTGTCTGAGTTCAGAAAGTGCTGACCATGGGAATACGGCATATTGAGCCCATTCCCGGACAGTCTGTGAACAGGGCTTTTGATACCTGGACTCCAGCTTCAGTCCACTGTTTTGAAGCTCCCCCAAATTCTGGAAGCGACTCTTCTTCACAATGCTGTTAAGGCTGCGGTCATCTCTCTTGGTTGTGCAGCGTTTCCTGCACAATTTCCCCCTCTAACAGACTTTTGTGGATGTGCTTGAAACTGCACTTCTTGCACTCTCTGGGATTTTGTGTGTCTTACCCTCCTGATGGAGGGTGCAATGATGGCCTCTGGACAGCAGTCAGATCAGCAGTCTTCCCATACTTGTGATTTAGTTTACTGAACCAGCTGAGTGTTTTTCAAGGCTCAGGAAACCCTGCAGTGTGTTTCGAGGTTAATTAGACGATTCAAGTGATTCGTTGAACACCCTACTAGTATATTTTCATGATATTCTAATATTTAGAGATAGGATATTTGAGTTTTCTTTAAGCTGTAAGCCATAATCAGCAATATTAAAATAATAAAAGGCTCTGCATATTCAGTTGATTTGTAATGAATCCAGAATGCATGAAATTTTGTTTTTTTTAATTGCATTACAGAAAATAAAGAACTTATCACAATATTCTAATTTTCTGAGACAGTCCTGTATATCAGGCCTTGATATGCTGGTTACTGTGTTGGTGTCCAGAAACAGGAGCAGCACCTTGGACAGTGGACTGTGCTACACTTTGGTGCTGAGTGCTTTAAAACAGAGATGTGTCTGCACCGTGTTGGACGTCCCACATACACAGCTAATTTTCTCTCAGCTGCAGAATTCATGCATCATGCTTCATAACAAAATGTGTTTGTAAAAAGACTTGTGATAAAAATGGGTTACACTGCTCTTCTCCTGAATTATATTACTCTCAGGTACAACAACAGAGGATGATTCATAAAGGTGACTCAGAAAGGTCGAACACAGTGAAGCAGGATCAGACAGTTCAAGCTGTGAGAAATATTTCAAGACTTTGAAACAGAATGGAACATCAAGCACGATCATATCAATTCAGTACACAAGCAACACATATTAAACACATAATGAAACGCATCAGACCACACACTGCTCCCCGGGCGCTGATACATAGCTGCCCCAGGTTGCTAATACTAGGATAGCTTAAACGCTGTCTAAATTTCACGCATGCTGTGTACATGCGAGTGACCATTAAAAGAGGATTCAGCCCACCCCCCCCCCCCCCATTTCCATTTCTTGTTGGCACAAATATGCAGCCATGAGATGGGACTCGGACAGACTTCATGAAGATTCCATGTGATAAAAACTGACAGATTATTGTAGTTCTACGAATCATAGAAACCTGGGAGAAGTATCAGATAATATTTCGATATAGTAGCTCATTATATTAGAATTGCTCAGCCATGTATAATTTTTTACAAACGTTTCAAAGACTCATGCAATCAAAGTAAGTTTCGGTTATCTAAATGATTGGCTGAACAATGTAATGATTTCCTACTTTTAGTGTTTACAGGATTTCATGTCTTTAAGTTGATGAAGTGTGTGGCCTTAAAAGGGCCTTTGGTCTCAATTAACGGACGGTGCGTGTTTAACCTCCGAAGCCGTACAGAGTGCGTCCCTGCCTCTTCAGAGCATACACCCACATCCATGGCGGTCACGGTCTTTCTCTTGGCGTGCTCGGTGTAGGTGACGGCATCACGGATCACATTCTCCAGGAACACCTTCAACACACCGCGGGTCTCCTCGTAGATCAGACCGGAGTACGCTTCACTCCACCACGGCGAGCCAGACGGCGGATAGCGGGCTTGGTGATTCCCTGGATGTTATAACGGAGCACTTTACGGTGACGCTTTGCGCCTCTTTACCGAGTCCTTTCCTCCTTTGCCTCTTCCACTCATCTTCACGTTCAATGTGTTTCTACTCAATGGTAAACTCTGCTGGGTTCCCGGATATTTAAATCATGCCTGAGGACGTGATAGAAAACAGAGGCGGTTGTATGTATGTATGTAGGTAGGTAGATTTACTATATGCTTGTTGAATTCAATTAAATGTACATTTAATAGAGAAACCAGGTACAATCACAGCATTTTAACGTTTAAACACATGGAAAAGCAACAGTAAACTAAAAGGAGGTTTACTTATACAGCAGCTAAAAACCAATACTATTTCTTTGCTCAATCTAAACATGGCCCATGTTTCAGTCATGTCTTCTCTCTCTGAGAGACACAAATTGTCTACATTTCCATAAAAAATAATTTGAATGCTAACTAGAGTAACCCCAGGCTGTAGCCAAACAGAGATTAAGCCAACAGGTATAATCCCAACATTAAAAGAACAAGAACGGTTGTTACTAAAGGGTAGGAAAAAGCTGAAGAACTCGGAGCTAAATGTCGAATCAAAACAGCAATCTCCTGATGTAATCTATATATTATTTAACGCAATAAGTCAAACAAAGAAAATATTCTCAGCTGAGGACACATTTCGCGTCGCCGTTTCCATAGACCCATGGCTCAAAGAGCCCCCTCGTTGCGGTCTCACGGCTCCGCCAGGTGTGCCCAAACATTTGAAATTCGCATCTAATACATGGAGTAGGCGTTGACCTTCTCTCATTGGTCCCAGTTTGGCGCCTACACGCTCCTCCGTCAGCAGTCCGGAAGTGATGGTTTGTTGACCTGTTACTCTTAAAGGGGAAGTGCCCCTATTATGTTTGTAATACATAGTTGTGCAGAAAATACAATAATTAATGTGCAGAAAATACATAATAGTGCAGAAACATATTCGTAGTGTCGTAATACATATTGATTGAGGTAGGACAAATACATGTGTAGTCTTTCCAGTGTGGATTAATGAAGATCAGGATTAATTACCTGACATTACCAAAGTTCATAAGTAACATTAATAGCACAAATCACCCCTCGGCACACATTTATTAGCAGATAACAGATTTACTGAATACCATTAGTTCTAAATGACAGTGATTATTTGATTGTATGTATACTGAGTTTAATGTTGAAGAGTTCTAATTGTTATAGAAGTATTGTTATATGCAAGTTTTCTTTCATTTTAAGAGTCGTGAATAAGACATTGAGTTAAAGAAACAGGTTCTAAATTAAACCCATAGTTTAACTACTAATAATTACATAAAGCCACTATCTTAAAATTATTGGGGATTATTATACATACATAATAACACTAAAAATATAGGAACACAATATTAATCAAATAAATAGCATAATTCTGTGATTTTCTAATTGTTTTCTAAAGAGAATAAATATTTGTGTTTACATTTAAACGGACCTGCTGTGTGTCTTGTTCACCATTTCTGCACAATATCCATTTTCTCCTGAGCGACCTAGATCTTCTCATGCACTGGCATAGTTGAAATGTCTCCACTGATTGTTGATATATTCTGTGCTCAGTTACTCTGTACTAGTGTTACATACTAAAGGAAACATAATGTGCTGTGTTAAAGTTAAAATGCAGTGTGTTTATCATTTTATTGAACATAATGATGAAAGATGTTGAAATAAAGTGAACATCCAGTGTTGTCCAACGTGTAAAAACACACCCTCTGTCCTGCATTAGAATATATTTGAGTCATTTTAAAAGAAAAGTCTTACTGTAAGTCACAGTACTAACATAGACATCTTGTCTGACAACATAAATGGTGTGTGGCAGTGTGGACAGTGTGACATTGATGTGCTGTTTCCCCTGTTTGACAGTTTGAGCATTTTGAGTATTTGGTGCAAATCGAGAAGACCAACTCTCAGCTGAAGATCACGGTCTCTGACCTGAGGCTCAAAGTGAGCACCAGGGACAAGGAGATCCATAAGGAGAAGCTGAAAGTGAGCAGATGACTAACACTAACACTGGGTTTCTATGCTGCAACCAACATAGGATTACATGATATACCCATTCTACATGCACTTTCCCCTAGTAAACAGTATTTAAAATGATATTGTCAGATGTTGACTGGAGTGTTGTTTCTTTCTCCTCTCACAGTAAAGAGGCAGAGGTGGCAGATGTTCACATTAAACTAATGTGTTTAATTTGATATTTTACACTCTGACAGTTGAAATAACAGTGTTTCTCTGTGGTATCAAATGTGTAATTAATATCTGTTAACATACCCATGATGTTTGTGGGGATAGACCCTTTTCCAGCAGACGTTTTCACATGTCAACGCAGGAAAATTATGATGATGAGTATATGTGTTTCCTTGCTGAGCAGTTGGGGAGGGAAAGTAACACAACATTTTGGACCAAAAAGACTCATATTAGCTTAAACTCAAAGGAATACTACACTCCCAAAATCAGTATTTGTATATCAATTACTCACCCCATGTTATCTGAATGCCTCTACCGTGAATCCAAAAACGGAGAAAAGTCCTGATGAATGAAGTAAATGGGGGGCGTTCAACAACAGCAAAACTTAATCAAAACATTTGATTACAAACTCTCACACAACTTTGTGCAGTATAATCCAAGGTCTCATGTATCCAGTCCTATGCTCTCTACTTCCCAAACACAACATATGCATTTCTCTCAAAAACCTGACTATTTAAAACACTTCCACATAAATAGTACTGGCAGCGTGAGACTGTTTATGCGGAAACGTTATAAATTGTTGCAGTTGTTAAACGCGGCCCCCATTTACTTCATTAAGAATTTTCTCTGTTTTTGGAATCTTTTACCAGTTTTCTTCAACAATTCAAGGTAACACGGGGTGAGTAATTGATACACAAATGATTATTTTGGGGGTGAAGTATTCCTTTAACTTTAGAATTAGTTGATGTACCCCTGTGTTTAAGTTTGGACAGCAGGAACAATTATAGCGACAAATAACCCTTTTCAATTATATATGGGCAGGAGACAGATGTGAAAAACGAATAACCTTTGATCTCTTCTCTGTGACCAGATGAAAAGACTTGGAGACAAATCTCAAGCGGATCAAGTCTGACCTTCATAGCTGCGTTGGCTTCATTCAGGAGCCAAAGAAACTGAAGGACAGTGTGAAGATCATCTATGCCGCTATGTAGCGCAGACTGATGGGGTGAGTGGTTCACATAGTGTAGTCTATCCCTTACAGCTGACTGGATACTGAGAGTCATTAACCATCGGCAAAACACATTTTATTCCAGTCTTATTGAGAGTTGTAATTTACACGCGTAAAAAATAAGAGGGCATTTGCAGAGGACTGGTGATAACCTCAAGACAAGATTGGTCATATCTGAGAAGGAGCATGAGAAGCTTTATTTCAAGATCATGAAGGTAACGATAAAGCAGAGAACATTGCATGGACAATTCCTGTGATTAAAGTCTTATTTTCTTAGAATTATTGAAACAATCTGAGTCTCATGCTAAAGGCATTTAATAATCTTTTTTCATGTGATGTAAGCTGATCAGTTTACTGAAGACGTGATATTCTAACAGTGATTTTACTACTCAGGAGAAAGTGACTCTCATTACCGAAAATAATGATTTGCCTAAGTATCCTTTTCTTTAGTTTATTTTCATTATTTCCTATTCACCTTGGGTGACCTATGTCACGATGGTGCCTCAATCTTGAAAAATACATACAAAACTAAAGGTTTAGATTTATGACTAATGAGTGAGATATGTGTGCAACTTTCTTTTTTGTCACATATTATCTAATGTCATATTTTTCTTTTAAACTGGCAGATTTAGTAGGGAGTAAACTTATTGATAGGAACATATATGTTTATACCTAATTTCATGATAATCCATTCAATAATTGCAAATATATTGCACTATATACCAACCTAATGATGTCGCTAGAGCAGTGGTTCTCAAACTTTATTATTAGGCTGCTATTAAATTAAATTATTGAGATTGAAGTTAAACAATAACATTTCTATATAATAATAAATATTTTTTTTTAAATATTTAGTCTCTCCTGTTCGTGAAAGGCTCCTGAACACACACAACACACACCACACACACACACACCACACACACACACACACACACACATACACCAGAGTGGAGGAAAGGAGAGGAGAGAACTACAAACTGCATGATGAAAGTCAAAAATGGAGCGATGTCGACCCCAATGCTTGGAAACTCAGGCAAAAATATCGCATTTTGTAATCGCACACAGCCTGAATCCAGCAGCAGTGATGCAGGTGTTAGCTCTGCTACTACTGCTGATCAAGTCCCGACCAGAGCGGTTGTTTAACAACATAGCATAGCCTATAAAACAAACGCCCCCCTTTCAAAAAATCTTATAGGTGTATAGTAACAGTAATTGAGACCTTTCTCATTTCTTAAAATATTAGCATATTAACGCTCTGACGTTCGCTGCCACAACATGACAAGCATCTTTATTCACGCCACCCACACTCAGAGACTGAAAACAACATTTGTTATATTACATGTAGTATATGGTATATATTCTCCACACGTTTGAAAAGAAACAAATGCAAACATATTTAGTTTTATATTTTATTAACATTATTTGTTTTTTAGCATTGCAATAAAGGAAATATATAAAACACACAGGCTGTGTATCATATTAGGCAGCTAATGTAACATATTGTCGACTTTGTGACGGTGTTCTCTAAAGTCCAAGCCGTCAAAAGGTCTGTCATCAGTAAATCTTGCTCTTACAAATATCAAAACTAGATTAGCATTGTTCTTAAGAAAAGGGATTTACCCTTAGGGGAATGGTGAAAGTATATCACAAGAAAAAAAAGCGTTCTGTTCATACTGAAGCAAACCAGTAAAGGTTCAATGTGTAAGATTAAACTTAAAACAATGAAAACATTACTGACAATATCAACAGAATGAGAAGAGGAAACAGTGTTGACGTAATGTCAAAGACGTTTATGTGTTGCAGAGATATCTACAGTAATTAGCAGTCTGACTAGCTGCGCTCCGTCCAGTCTGTAACACCACTTGGTCCTCGAGAGGCAGTGTGTGCCAGTCTGCCCTCAGAAGTACAGCGACTGACTCGCTTGTAATATTACACTCATGGTCAGTCTGTTTTTTAGTTTGTTATTAGATAAATTCAAAGTGGCAGAAACAACACTGGGAGGCGGTTTCACGTAGCGTATAGCTGTCGGCAGGCACGGGAAACGGCGTAACTTCAGGCACAAGTGGCAATGGTCTATTCCGGGGAGCTGCAAACTCCCTGTTGCTGCCGGTACACAGGTCCGGCAGCCCGCTGTGACTGCAGGGATGGGGCTTGTTCTGGCTGAGCTCAAGTCTCCGTCTGCGACCTCACTGTTCCCTCACAAAGAAGTAAACTATACACAAAATATTAACACACGATATAAATAATAATTTAAATAATTAAAAAAAAATATATAGTATTTGTTAAATAACTGATCACTGTAAATTGAGATTGTATGGACCCAGTAGAAAAGGTCAAACACAGAGACCTATTATTTGGAGCATGTGGCTCAGAACTACACATCTCACAGAGCGGCTCATCTTTAAATCACAGACTGTCCAAAGTAAACAAGTTTAGTGCATGGAGCGAAACAGCCGGATAACCTTCACAATAGGAGCAACGAGTAGTTCGAAGGAGAGAACAAACAGACCGTAAACAGCAAAGACACAACAACTCGACCGGCGAGATGCCGCAAAACAAAGACAGCCCGCTGCTTCCTTCATCTCAAAGGATTCACCATCCAAGCTAACCGCTGAGAAGCCTTTCCATTCATGAACTGAACCTCCACTGGGAATAGTATAGTTTAGTAATCATTCAAATGTACTAAGTGAGTATAGAACTGCTATAGCCTACTGTTGTAAAGTATGTACATGTGTTGATATGGTTTCATTCACACTGAACGGAATAGTACACAGACAGAGTCGCATGAACACTAAAATCTTAACTCGACACCATCATCAACACGTTAGTTTGGGAATTTGCCCGCTTTCATGTCCCCTTTGTCTTCTACAGACACTTACAGAGCGTCTCTGTGTGCATGAATACACACACACACACACTTTAATTTGTGTACATAATTCTGTTTGATTGCTTAGTATTAGATATTGTGATTCATTATCTTAATAAAGATTTTGGAATATACATCCTAGTTTGTCCTAGTCTCCCCGCAGTGTTCAGAGTGTACAATTACCACAGCCTGTGGTAGACCACCACGTCAAAACAGACTATCCCACCACTGTTGGACAATTATCACTAACTAATACTGTGTACTTCTACTACTCAGTACTTTGTTGTACTTTACCATCATCCTTAATAGTTCCCGCTTTAGTGTATACGATTACAGAATACTAGACAGATGTGAAAAATGTCAATTTAAAATTGGGCTGCATCTGGCCCGAATGGAGTGAGTTTGAAACTCCTGCATTAGAGGAATGGGCCCTTCAGTGAAGAGTGAGGTGGCTCTAAAAGAGCCGTTGTGGTTTGTGGAGCAGCAGCAGTTTAAGCCCTCTCTCCGCGGATGCGGCGGGCCAGCTGGATGTCCTTGGGCATGATGGTGACCCTCTTGGCGTGGATGGCGCACAGGTTGGTGTTCTCGAACAGGCCGACCAGGTAAGCCTCGCTGGACTCCTGAGAGCCATGACAGCGGAGCTCTGGAAGCGCAGGTCGGTCTTGAAGTCCTGAGCGATTTCTCTCACCAGGCGCTGGAAGGGCAGCTTGCGGATCAGCAGCTGTGGATTTCTGGTGCGACGGATCTCTCTCAGAGCCACGGTACCGGGCCTGTAACGGTGAGGCTTCTTCACGCCGCCGGTGGCCGGGGCGCTCTTACGGGCAGCCTTGGTGGCCAGCTGCTTCCTGGGGGCTTTGCCTCCGGTGGATTTACGGGCTGTCTGCTTGGTTCTTGCCATTGTAGTTTTTCAGTTCCTCTGTGTTCACAGCTCAAGAAGATGCTCTCTGGCTGTGAACAGCTTCTTTATAAAGAAAGGTCGGAGCAGGGCAGCGCTGATTGGTCCAGGCTGGGAGACACGTGCGCTATAGCTGATTTACTATTAGACAAAATAATTTGAAAAAGTAAACCACTCCTCCACAGCAGTTGATCTGATGAGTGTGTGAAAGAACAAAGTGTTTAGTTTGTCATAATTAAAATCATATATTGACATTTCTTTGCCTATTTTACCATACGAAGAAAAAGATAATATACTTAAAGGTTAAATGTAAGATACTACAATGAACACCAATAAAGAAAATATATGAATAGTGCAAAGTATAAACTAAATCTTTAAAGTGCCCCAGAAGTATGTTAGTCTTCAGGTTGTTTATTTGCCAGTGTTAAAAAACCTAAAATAAATACATAGGGTAAATCTATACAAGATACATATTTATATGAAACCAATTAAGATGTCACACAATTAAATGTATCCTTGAAAAACCTGCTATAAATTATGTGACTTTCATTATACAGTTAATATTAGGAATAGTAGTTTTTTTTATTTTATTTTTTTAAATTATAACCATTAGTATTAGTTAAATATGTCTGCTTTGTTTATGCAGAGTTTGTTTCCTGATAGCTTCAGGATGAATGGTTATTATATTTAAACTGCCATAAACTGTATAATGTCTATTGTATCTGATTTCTCACATGTTGGAAACGTCAATGTCTTTGAATAGATTCAAAAATATTAAACTAGTTGTAAATGTTGGCCTGATAACTGCATTCCTTCCATAAAACATGTATATTGTCATGTGTTGTGCTTTTTGAAATGAAAATAAAATCCTAATTATTGAGGAAGTCTTGAAACAAGTCCAGGAAGGAGAGCTACGCCATCTACGTGTACAAGGTGATGAAGCAGGTCCACCCCGACACCGGCATCTCCTCCAAGGCCATGGGTATCATGAACTGCTTCGTGAGCGACATCTTCGAGCGCATCGCCGGTGAGGCCTCCCGTCTGGCTCACTACAACAAGCGCTCCACCATCACTTCCAGGGAGATCCAGACCGCTGTCCGCCTGCTGCTGCCCGGGGAGCTGGCGAAGCACGCCGTGTCTGAGGGCACCAAGGCCGTGACCAAGTACACCAGCTCCAAGTAAACTGCTGTGAAGTCAACTACTCAAAGGCTCTTTTAAGAGCCACCCACTACATCTAGAGACGTGTCCTGTCAGTTAAACTATTTATTATAGAAAATGTATACAATTCAAATCCTGTCACTTCAATAACTACATGTAGAACAGAAAATCAGTTGTATTTTAATGTAACCTGCCGTTTTCGTGCTTTCCCATCTGTAAATACCACGTGTGCAACCAGGTTCTTGTCCTACGGCCATACCACCCTGAACATGTCTGATCTCGAAAGCTAAGCAGGGTCGGGACGGGTCAGTACTTGTTTTGGAGAGCGCCTGGGAATACCCGGTGCTGTAAACTTTTCATTCTTTCATCAGCAGTGGGTGCTGCTGCCTCTTCAGTGGCGACACAGCTGACAACAGTTTGCTATTCAACAAAGACTTGCTGAAATTCACAAGCCAAGGGGTGGGGGGATTCACTCAAATACCTACATACCTATGCTAAATAACCTGTACA
>NW_021166975.1:42500-75794 GCF_900634415.1 Cottoperca gobio | reverse complement strand
TCTCTCTCTCTCTCTAACCGGATATTTTAAGTGTGCAGGTCATTGTTTACAGTCCGATTGTCTACATCTACACATACACCCCACCGTGAACCTTCCTAAGACCTTTCAACCCTGTTTATTTAAATTCTTAAAGGAAAACTTCACCTCCAAAAATCATCATTTGTACACCAATTACTCACCCTGTGTTCCTCGAGTTCCTGAAGAAAATGTGTTTCTTTCATGTCTCCACGGTGAAGAAGCGAAACACGGATGAAATAAAGTAAACGGTCTCACGACTTCAGCAGGTACTCAATGGAGGTTTTAGCTCAAGTTTGGAAAGTAGTGTCTATACTACGGGATAAATAAGACTCGGATTATACCGCACGAGTTGAGAGATGAACGGATGTTTTGAGATTAACCTCTTAGAGTCTTTAATTCACATTTAGTTTAATTCCCGTTAGTTGTACGTTATAATGCAACTAAATACCACATTTTATGTAATGAACATAGTGCTGCTAATGTATCCCCCCTAAATATGTGGTGCTCCCAATTATCTTCAGAAGTCAAATCAGATAAATAAAGTCCACCTGTTTACAATCTAAGTGTCACATGATCTAACGGCACACCATCAAGTCTATTATTAGAAAATGGAAAGAATATGGCACCACATCAAAACCTGTCAAGTGAGGAGCAATAAACAAGAACCAGGCAAGGACATGGATATTATGCATCCATGTCCATAATAATAATAATAATAATAATAATAATAATAATAATAATAATAATAATAATAATAATAATAATAATAATAATAATAACCCCTCGTTACACAGAGAGGACCTGCGTGCAGCTACTGCCCGTCTCAAAGCTGAACGATGACGTTGGCCTGTAAACAGTTAACTTTATAAAAAAGGAAATTGAAAACAAGTTAGAGTAAATCATGTCGCCATGTTTCCATACCAAGTTGTGATTGTTCTTTAAGGGCACCAGCATGAATGTTTCAGTCGTAGGACTTTCCCCACCGGAGCACACGAGACACAAGTCGGAGTCAACAGGTTTCTTTATTTCTCCATTCGTCACACTTTCAATCCATCGTTTACAGTCGAACTCTTATTTCAGGATGTAACCGTTGAGAACGTCTGCTTTAACGTCACGCTGATTGGCTACAGTGAGAAGTTAAAAGTTTTGGGGCCGTTGTTCGCACATGTTTTGGCTCTTCACGTCAAATTAAATACAAATCACAAAAAGAAAATGAACAGAAAGAATAAGACTTCAGAACTCCAGGGAAACATGATGTGCTTTGGTTGTTCCTTTGGCAGCAGTGCTTCTTCTTTACTCTACCGATCCACCCGATTAGTAAACCCTCCCAGAACATCTTCTGGCACAGTTCAGGTGCAGCTTTCATTAAGTGCTCACAGGTTCATGTGCTTCTGCACACTTAACGTATTGATTCATTAAAACAGACTCAGAAGATAAACCTGTTTTATCATCTTCCACCTCGAGACACACAGAGGAGCTCAGAGAAGCATCAGGGTTTATTTTAATCCATAAATGGAGAAGGAATGACGAACAATAAGAGGAAGTCTCTTTAACAGCCCCTGAAGAAGCTGGTGAGAAGCATGGAGGAAGAAAGAGGTGGAGGGCTGAAGATATGTGCTCAGAGTAAAAGCTTCTTCAACCATAAATGTGTGATTCAAAACCAGCTGTTTGGGAGATGTTTGATCTCAAGTTGTTGGTGCCAAATAAATAAACACGAGAAATAGTTTGCTAGCATTTGATATTGAATGCTATTTATAAAAAGGTGAAGAAACAAACACAAAGCCGTCGCTGCGTCCCTGAAAAGTTGACATTTGGAATCCAAAATGGCGCCCAGAGTGAAACCAATCTCTCAAAGTGCTCCACCCAAACACAGCTACACCTAAACACCAACACCGTGGTAGCCACACCACCTCTTTCTCCTCCTCCTCCCCAGCTGGACAGGACGCTCAGTAGCGATAGTGGTCTGGTTTGAAGGGCCCCTCGCTGGGCAGACCCAGGTACTTGGCCTGCTTGTCTGTCAGCTTCGTCAGCTTCACCCCCAGTTTGTCCAGGTGGGCGGCTGCCACCTGCTCATCCAACTGTGAGACAGAAAGCAAAGCTCGTTAGAAAAACGTAGAAATGCTAAATAATTACATGAAGAAGAAAGTCAAGACATTTTTCAGTCAGGCTGCAAGTTATGATCATTTTAATCATGTAGAGTTCTTATTTACTTGATAAACTTCAACCCTAACCCTTTTCTACACATTTACAAAATGTTTTCTTTCAAACATTTGTTTCATTGACTCTTATTTTGAGACAAGCGACGATTAAACAAACTTTATCGACGGACTGACGAGTTAATGGATCCGTAAAGCGGTCCGGTTGAATGTTCCCTTTGCAGGAGTATTTCCTGCAGCATGAAGGACTCGTGTGGAGTGAGATGTTCCGTGTTGGCAGAACTTCGCTCCTTAAAGCTCCATATCATTTCTTTGTTGTGCAGTTAAGCACTAAATAAATCCTCTGCACCGGCAGCTCCCTCCTTCCGTTTCATGTCACGATGTCAGGTCTCTATTCTACGCTCCGTAAAAACATCACATCTGGATTTACTGCTTTCTTTTTCTCTCTGCTTTTCAGGCTTAAGTGAAATTCACCTCGTTCTAAGTTCACTGACAGACACGACGAGAGCGTCCTCAAAGCAAAGATTTCAGAACTCAATAGCTTCTTTTTTTCAGTCACCAATCTTGATCCATATCCTGTTTGTTTGTTTTATCCTAAAAAGGTCCCGAGCTGACCTTCGACCTCAGTAACGACATTTCTCTTTAATAAAGTGTTTTTTATTATCAAGTCTGTTCTTTGAAATACAGTTTGCAGCCGGTAGATTTCTTATCATCAATGTATTATTAGGTCACTTTTATTTTGATATCATTCTTACACTGTAATACCACACACACACACACACACACACACACACACACACACACACACACACACACACACACACACACACACACACACACACACACTGTTTTAAAGTGGCCTCTGGCTTCTCCCATCATCATCATCACTCCGACCTCAACACTTATAAACTCGCTTCTAGTATTTAACTCTTCAGAATTTTTCCCGCTTCCCTCCAGATATAAAAATACTGTGAGAGGAAGAGTCGCCAGAGAAGCAGGACGCCAAAGAGTCCCACGCATGAGTCTTTACTTCACTACACATGAAACAAACCACAACACTGAAGTATACATATATAAATGGCCCCATTGGTCCAGGTGATCGCTGCATTAGAAGCCCTGACCATCGTGTGGAGACTCACCTTCTTGGGCAGGAAGTGGACTCCGAGGGGATATTTGTCCGTGTTCTTCCACAACTCGATCTGAGCCAGAACCTACAGGAGAGAACAGGTGATCGGGACAGAAGCTGTTTAATAAAGCAGCTCAAGTGTCTTCAAGTCAAGGCTGTGAATTAAAACCTTGATGCTCGTGACTTAAATTACGTCACCGACTCATCGTACGAAACATGGACATTGTTGCCCGTTGTGTTTACAGGAGTGTTTGTTTGATGAACATCATTTCACTCATAAAGATCTGGGCATTGTACGTTTGTTAACTGAGCACGAGAGTCATTTTCATTTATCGTTTTGTTGTGTGGTTTTATTTTATTCATGTTTCTTTTCCAATTCCAACGTCTGAATATTCTAAATAAAACGTCATTATTACTTATATTATTATATATCATTTCATCAATGGCATCAAATAAGTCTTACGATGTTGTTTATTGTAATTATTTCTGGGACAATACATCCAGATAAAGAGGTCATCGTGACCTACTCTAACGTTTCTCTTCTCTGGCTCACAAACTCACCTGATTGGTGAAGGAGTTGCTCATGACGAAGGAGGGGTGTCCCATGGCACAGCCCAGGTTGACCAGTCTGCCCTCGGCCAGGATGATGATGTGACGGCCGCTCTTCATACGATAGCGATCGACCTGAGGAAGGAGAAGGATTACCGCTTCTGTTAGATTGTTGCCCAACAAGAACACAGAAGACACACTCTGAATCGAAGCTCTAAAGGTTTTCCTACCTGCGGCTTGATGTTGATCTTCTCCGCAGCGTGTTTGATGAGCCAGCTCATGTCGATCTCACAGTCAAAGTGTCCGAAAGTATCCTCCAAGGCGCTTGACGTAGCACTCATTCAGCCACTCCTTCATTACGCTTTCCAGCATCCACCCTTTCTTGTTGACTTTAAAGAATATGCCGTTTGGGATCTTTTCTTTTGGCATTGTAATCCGCTTAAAAATCACCATTGGCGGAAGCTTTAATCCAGATGCTGTGCAGCCAAGAACACAAGTGAAATTCGTTCTCTCGTGGCCAGTGGTTCTCAACGTGATGGACGACTCACCTTTCTTGTTAACAGTCCTAGTGAGAGGCAGGTCAAACGTCAAAGGCACTTCATCCATATTTATGATCTGGTCCGGTCCGATGGAATATTCCTTTATCATTCTTTGTGTGAATTCGCCGAAGTTTGTTATTTTTTCCTGGTAGTCGGGAGGGAGTTGCTGACACACAGTCGTCCGCGCCCTGATGGACAGTCCCTTTCGCCTCATAAATCGGAAACACCAGGATGGTCCACCTCTAAAATGTTCAATTTTCATTTCGGTGGCGACTGTTTTGGCCTTCAGTCGGATCTGCACGGTGGAAACACCTCGGCCGTCTGTTCTCTGTGTGTTCACCCAATCTTCAAGAAAGTCTTCAAGTTCGGGCCATCGGCTTTTGTTACCTCTGAAAGCTTTTTTTGACTTTTTGCATTGAGACAGTTCTTCCCGCTGGCGTCTCCAACGTCTCACCATTGCCTCATCGATGCCAAGAGTACGTGCAGGAGCTCTATTTCCTCCGTTTACTGCCAGATTTATTGCCTTTAACTTAAAAGCTGCATCATATGCATTTCTACGTTTTTTTTCCATAATGATTGTGTCTCTCTAATGTCCGTCTGTCTCTCGTACCACTCGCGGTTCACTTTTACTTTTTGCTACTTTTCGCGCTCTTTGGCGGCATCCGGTGGACTGTAACCTGTAATATTCCATAGATTTAGGAGTTCCCCTAGTGGCCGATAGGTGTAAAAATCCATAGATAAGTCGCACCGTTATATAAGCCGCAGGGTCGAAAAATGGGGAAAAAGTCGCGGCTTATAGTCCGGAAATTACGGTATATAATGAGCAAGTTTTCTGTATGTCATGACTTGTGCAGATTGAAGATGTTTGATACAATCTTGACAGCTCGAGCTGGAGGCAAGATTTGAATCTTAAAAGTCCAGCCAACATTACGTCTCTGCAGCAGGCTCCGTTTAAAGCTGGGAAACCGAAGGAATCCATTGGCGCCAACCTTGTTGTGGAGGATGCTAAATAACGCTCCAAAAGTGGAATATCTGGCTGCTTTCAAAAGGGGTCCCTCGACCTCTCGTCTCAACATACCTCAATAAAAATGGGTTCTACGGAGACCCACGAGTCTCCTCTTTACAGACATACCGACGGTTGTTATTGTAGCCTGTTGGTTTCTGCAGACTGGGGTCCCTCAACTAATTACATAATTACATTAATTATATAAATTGGATATGACTGAGGAAAGCGGAGACTCTTATGGAGCCAATGAGCCCCATTGTATTCATGTGTTGTGAAGTTAGTCCCCTCACGGATAATCACAGCCTCATGAAACGTAGAAGCCGAGCACAAGCTTTTCTATCAGTCTTTGTGTGTTAATGTGGCAGGCGAGCAAATATTTGACAATTTATCAATTCTTGAGTTGAAATTAATCAATTTGGCATCAAATCTGTGCAACAAAATGAAAATCAACCTCAGAACTGCTGCAACTTATGAGCTATAATAGAGCCTGGGAGGATCATCATATAGTTTTTAGAGTCATGACTAGAACTTGACAGTGCTGAGCTTCTCAGGATGTTTAAAATCATTGTGTTGGCCGTCATCCACTACCTTCCATGGCGGCCTGCAGCGCGTTGATGGGGTCGATCTCGGTGACGATGACGCGAGCTCCGAACCCACGCAGAGCCTGGACGCCGCCTTTCCCCACGTCGCCGTAGCCCGCCACCACGGCAACTTTACCGGCAATCATCACATCAGTGGCTCTCTTGATGCCGTCGATCAGACTCTCCCTGCAGCCGTACAGGTTGTCAAACTTACTCTGCAGGAAGGGGGAGAAAAGATGTTGCAGATTATTAAACAGGAAGCTTCTTCCAGAGGGACAGACGAGTTCCCACCGAGGGCTTGGTGTCAGAATTAGAGATGTTTCCTTCATAGATTTCCATAAATCAGAGAATTCTCATGACCTCTAGCTCAGAGTCGATTTAGCTGAATAATTATTGCACTGTAACGTTTAGTTCAATACAAAGGGCTGGTTTCTAGTGAACCTTTTGGAAAACAATCTGTGTGCCTCTTCATCATAAAGGATTCACTACAAATATCAAACATGCTTAAAACGTATTTAATACACTAATCCTTCATTAACTGGTGACTATCCCCCCCCCCTCACAATCTAATCACACGACAGGATGCAGCTGAAGAGGATTCTTCACGTCATCAGCCTGTTGTTCCGTATTGTCTTTGAGGTCACCTTTATGTATTTGTTTTACATGATCTACCATGGTTACAAGATGATCCAGCTGGTGAAGTGTGACTCGTACCCCTGTCCTAACACGGTGGACTGCTTCGTGTCGAGGCTTCGTGTCGACTATGGGGGGCCTGGATCCAACAGAAACTCTGCTCCTACTAACAAAACACATAGATTTCAAACCCGTACAAAGGGACTTATAGGGACATATAAGTGACCTTAGATCCAGGTGACAGCCATTCATTTAACTTGAGTAAGGAGCATTTAATATACCGTACATCGCTGTTTGACATGGACATGATTTATCCAGTGGTTTATAATCTCAGTGACAAAGCATTTGTATAAAACTTCAAATAACTCCCACCTGGAACTACGGGCAGTACTGTATCAACATTTCCTGCCATGAACCTGAAGACTGTACACAGCAGCACGCTGTACTGACATGATGTAATAGCTTGATGTTAAGCCAAAAGTCAAATTAAGTAATATTTTATAAAGCAATATTTCTACTGACCACATTCGAGGTTTTCATTGTCATGTACTACAACTATGGACGATTTATGGTCTTGAAATGAAAATATTGAAATGTGACGCATGCTATTTAAAGTTGTCGGATTGTGTCAGAGATGCTGGGAATACGATGTAGTAATATCTTGGGCATTTAAATGTTTAATATTCTGTTATTTACATCAAATATGATCACAAACATCCTGCATTGAATCCGATGGACTGGAGGATTTATGGGTTTTCTTCAGCTGTTAGCGAGATTTTGCTCTAATACATAGAAAACAAGTGCAATGATAACATTTTTGTTTAACTTTGGTGGTTAAATTAGTCAGATATAAACAAAGCAATAACTTACAACATCAAAAGAAAACTATTAACACTAACTACTAACTAAAAATACTAGTGATTGCTTAGCATGTTCTTTAAATTCCTTCACTTTGAAGCTGGATTTATTATTTATTGTCGGTACACAGCAGAATAAAATCCACCGGAGTTTGTGTAATTGTGTCATTTTTACTAGGTTTTCTCACTAAACCTAAAATGTGATTTACAAATAAGAAAGAAATGTTTATATATGCTGAAAGGACTCATGTGAAATGTCTATGGTTTCTTCTGATTTTACTCCAATGGAAGTGCTCCAACAGGTTGAAATTGTATTTTAACATTCTGACGAAGAGGAAATAGTTCATGTAATACCTGAAATGGCCAGAAAGCAGCAGGAGTCTGCATGAAGAAATTAACATCATAGTGGTGCCACCTTCTGTGATTCTCCTCAGCTGTCAATTGGTAGAAGAACAACAAAAACAACAAGAGAATGAAACATCATCTGAGATCCTCGGAGACGTGTTGCTGCCTGTGAGGAAACGTCTGAGGCTGATGAAGTTCTTCTTAAAAGCCCATTCTGAAGACCATGGGGCAGAGTTTTGGGTTATCAATAGCCTGGCCATGTAAGGGGTCAGTGAGTGGGTGACATAGGTTGACCCCACGGACAGCTGGAGTTGTTGGATGATATGTATGGAGGAGATCAGGCTTTATTGGCAAACGTTGTCTCTGATCAACTGTAACCATGTTGTGTGGCAATGGTGCTCATTATGAGTGTCATATTATGATGTACAGTATATAACAGTGTATTGTGGGGGCTTTGTTACTGATGCAATCAAATGTAAGCAGCATTTTAATGTGTAGCAACTTTGATCTCATTTATTTAGAGTTTGACTGTAATCTGTAACACATGTTACATGTTGTATAACTGATTGTGTGTTTTGGATGAACATTTGAATCATAAAGGTAACAACAGCTGTCCAATAAATATAACATTTCAGTGACTCGTTCTATGACGCCCCTGTCTATAATGCATTAGAAACATAGTAATAATGCGTTATGATCTGCTTATAGCACTTATACGTATAGTAAAAAATAACTCAGAAATGTAAATGTTTTATAACAATAATCATAACACAATACATAGTATCATAATATTTATTAATAGGTCACTCACTGACATTTATTTTGTGCAAGAGTCGTAGTGAATTATAATTCTCATAATTGTAACACATAATAATCTTTTTATAAAGCATTTATAACTCATTATAACAGTAATTTTAATGCATTATAATCACTGTTATAATGCATTATAATTTATAACTCATTATAACAGTAATTTTAATGCATTATAACAGTGATTATAATGTATTATAACAGTGATTTTAATGCATTATAATCACTGTTATAATGCATTATAATTTATAACTCATTATAACAGTAATTTTAATGCATTATAACAGTGATTATAATGTATTATAACAGTGATTATAATGCATTATAATCACTGTTATAATGCATTATAATCACTGTTATAATGCATTATAATTTATAACTCATTATAACAGTAATTTTAATGCATTATAACAGTGATTATAATGTATTATAACAGTGATTATAATGCATTATAATCACTGTTATAATGCATTATAATCACTGTTATAATGCATTATAATTTATAACTCATTATAACAGTAATTTTAATGCATTATAACAGTGATTATAATGCATTATAATCACTGTTATAATGTATTATAACAGTGATTATAATGCATTATAATCACTGTTATAATGTATTATAATCACTGTTATAATGTATTATAACAGTGATTATAATGCATTATAATTTATAACTCATTATAACAGTGATTATAATACATTATAATCACTGTTATAATGTATTATAACAGTGATTATAATGCATTATAATTTATAACTCATTATAACAGTGATTATAATACATTATAATCACTGTTATAATGCATTATAATCACTGTTATAATGCATTATGATTTATAACTCATTATAACAGTAATTTTAATACATTATAACAGTGATTATAATGTATTTTTTTAAACGTGATTATAAGTTATTATAAGTGGTCTTTTTTTGCTTTAAGTAAAGTAAAAATGTAATTTATGTTTTGTGTGTTGTTCTTGCATAGATTTAATGATAGTTTTTCACTTAAACAATGACCACTTAGAGTAACTTATAATTACATTATAATGCATTATAATCTTTGTATAATGTATTACAACTATGGAAATTCTAATGCAGAAGAATGGTCAGTGAGTGATTATGAAGTGGTGAAGTAGTTACTCCACCACTGCTGTGTGGTCTGCACCACAGCAACACAATGAAGCATCCAGCTAAACCTCAAGTTGACACAAAGAATGAAGAACTTTGAGATGAACAAGGAGAAAAGAATCAACTTTGTGAACTTGTTCTGTGTGTTTTACCACCAAGCATAAAGCTTATCAGTCACCCAACAAGCAGCAACGCTCACTGCAGCACCGAGGGGGGGCTCGACACTGTCTGACGCTCCACACACAGTCAAGGGTCAGCATGAGAGTGACAACAAAGCCATCACCATGAATTATGTTTAGAGCACACTGACATGTAAGACTAACCTGCATCCTCACTGGACTCTTGAGCTGCCACTCCATTGAACAGGAACACTTCTTAAGTGAGGGGACTCTATACTTTGTGGGAAAGTTTTCATCTATGCTCACACAGCAACCAGACTGCAGTTTTGTGGTGGCTCGTTGAACACTGAGCATTGATCAGGTCAGAGTGGGGGGGCAGCAGGCGGGATCATGGAGCCTCCAGAGAAAACTATCAGAGAAAGATTTATCTCAGCACTGTAGTGTCCCAACTGGTTCAGGAGAACATGACCTCTCTGTGAACTGAAGAGGCTCATTCACCAAGTGACTCTGGATCTGCACTGCTGTAGTATATGAACATTTGCAGGTACGTCTTTCTTTATGAAAACATATTACAGTTCTGAAGTTCATTTGGGGGTCTACAGCAGGGGTGTACAAACCATTTTTAATTGGCCGCAGCAAATTCTAAAAGTATAATAGAATAAGGCCCAGATAGAAACTTGTGCTTGCATGTTTTGTACTTCTTAGTTCTAACACAGAAACACAGTTTTGACTTGTCAGATAACTTAAAACATCAGGTGTCAGATAAAGCTTGTGCTTTAGATGTTTACTGATGGCATGTGATGAGATGTGACAGACACCGCACAGATGATCATTTTCTTTGCGGGGAGTTGACGATAACCTTTACGTTACGGAAGAGCTGCTTGGTCTTAGGAGTCTAAAGAACACAACATCATTCGAGCACGAGGACTTTACCACAGAGAATGTCAAGCTTTCCTGTCTGATGTCGATGCTGAATACAGTTCTCCACAGTTCTGATGTGCGCTGGCTGAGTCGCAGCTCCGTGCTGCAGCGGGTTTATTCCCTGGGATCAGAAATCGATCTGTTTTTGAAAGAGAGGAGCGACCTCTTCATGAGCTGAGAGACCCTCCATGTTTGGCAGACCTGTTTAATGTTGATCTTACTGGTCATCTCAACACTGAACAAGAGCCCACTGCGCACATGAAAGCATTCTGTGTGAAGCTCCGTCTCTTTGAGACACAACTACTTCAATGTTGCGCACTTCCCCACGCTGTCCGAAGTCAAATGTGCTTTTCCAAACGCCAAGCTTTCTGATAACGAGGGGAAACATGTGTCTGTGATCACGTCTCTCATCACAGAATTCACTCAGCACTTCCAAGATTCTTCTATCATTGAGAAAGAAATCGAGTTGTTCTCGACTCACTTCCTGATGAATGCAGAAGAAGTTTAAGAGAGTCTGCAACTAGAACTTATATATAATAATTATATACGATATTTCCCTGAAGAATCAACATCAGCTTCTCTCCCTCCCCGACTTCTACTGGAGCTTGGAAAGGTTTCCTCTGAGACGCCACGCACAAAGAATGATGAGTGTGTTCGGGTCAACATGTGAACAAACACTTTCTGTTAACTCTGAACAAAAGCAGATTGATAACCATAATGAGCGACAGCATCTCTGTGATGTCCTTCGTATCTCAAACACCAAACTTCCTCCTGACCTGCAGCATCCTTCAGTCCACAGCATCACTGCTCCCACTGAGTGCAGCGCTGTTCCCATTACAGGAGAGTTCAAACATATATTACAAAGTATTCATGAGATATATTTTTCAATAAATGCAGTAAATTAAAGTGTATAACATTTTCTAACTAACGTTAGTTGATGTGTTAACAAGCCCAATAACTTGTTTGTTTAACAAGCTTGAGATATATCCATCCCCATCTCCCGTTTCTTTAGGCAATATACCTCAAAAGTATGAGTGGCCCAGCTCTTCGTAGATTTGTCTGTATGTGGCCCTCAGTGAAAAAGGTTTGGACACCCCTGATCCTTTAAGCCTTAAAGGATCAACACTTTTCACACAGGAGTAACTAAGTGTATTTAATATTGAGCCTGGATTTCATTCCCAAATGTATAGTTAAATATACTGAAGCGATCCTTTAATTCCTGGCTGACAGTCGTTCAAACAGCTGTTCCGATTCACAGTCGGTCTTCAGGACACATACAACTATATTTAAAGTACATGTTTACTATGTTGTAACCAATATGCCCTGAAATATAAACGTGCTCCCCTGGAGTCGGGGAGCACTGTTACTGTGTCACAACATCATAAGAATCTCCCAGCATGCTCCAGGGCTTTCTCTCACACAGTCAGCTGTGTCCTGGAGTACACAGGATAGGACATAAACTCTTGGAGGACAAACGGTCAATTCATAATAAATCTGTCTTTTTTTATATTAGTAAGTCTCATCTGAATTACGGTAGCCTTTGGTTGTGGGGTGATAGTAGCAAAAGCAAATACTATATTTATAGTGATGAGCATATAAGGAATGTCATGAGTAAATTGCACAGCAACTAATCTGTTTTGACATAATGTGCTTAATGAATTTAATGTGATTATGTGTAGATTGTCAGTTTAAATTATTATTAAGATGAATTGGATAAATTAATGAATGAACTATGTCATGGTTTCCACACTTAAGTGTGTGAAACAGGTATTGTGTGTGTATAAAAGCACCAGATAATGTCTTTAATGTCAGCTTTATTTGGATCCTGTTGTGACACCTTGCTTCTACATGTCACTTTAAAGCTGCTAGACTCTTTCTGCTCCTAGTTTTTAGAGCCCACAACTTTACTGTTT
Organism: Cottoperca gobio; assembly: GCF_900634415.1. NCBI lineage: Eukaryota > Metazoa > Chordata > Actinopteri > Perciformes > Bovichtidae > Cottoperca > Cottoperca gobio. The sequence continues at coordinate 63,090 of NW_021166975.1, read as the reverse complement.
AGGTTCATTTTCAACTCTCACAGCCTCGTTATCTGACGCAGTAGGCAGCTGTTCTGCCCAGCACAAAACCATGAACACACTAAGTGTTCGGTAATAAATCGGTGTATGCCTAGCTAAATATCCAGATATCTTCCTCAGAAGTTAGTGTGGAAAATCAAAGCTGCTAGCACAACTCCAAAGTAACGCTAATGTCGCTCTGTATCTGCTGGATGTGTAAATAGGCAACTTTGTTTGCTAACAAGTTCACCATATCAACTTAACATTGTTGTCTTCACGGCTTGTTTCAAGCTTGTTTCCGTTGCCGCTGAGTGTCCAGGAAAATCAGTTATCTCCTATCTAAATTCTCTATGTATGTAATGTATTTTTGGAAGGTTTAACAAGTTGGAAAAGATATAAAATCAGTTATCTCCTATCTAAATTCTCTATGTATGTAGTGTATTTTTGGAAGGTTTAACAAGTTGGAAAAGATATAAAATCAGTTTCACAGCCAAACCATGTCAAAGGAAGGGCCTGAATTGTAGCTTCAGGACATGTTGTACTTATTCTGTTTAAAAGTCTAGGCCAGAGTCTGCCAATTTATTAAATGTATTTAATCCAAGTAAAAAATATCCCCCCCCCTCTCCTTACAGTTGTATCTCCTGGTTTTGTGGATACAACTGAGTCTATATTTGTGAGCCAGTATGGGGGACTGGAACTTGTTGGGGAACCTGCTGGAGAGTGCCCAGGAACACTCCACCGTGGTGGGCAAAGTCTGGCTGACAGTGCTGTTCATCTTCCGCATCCTGGTGTTGGGTGCTGCCGCTGAGAAGGTGTGGGGCGGTGAGCAGTCTGGCTTCATGTGTGACACCAAGCAGCCCGGTTGTCAGAACGTCTGCTATGATAAGACCTTCCCAATTTCTCACATCCGCTTCTGGTCGATGCAGATCATCTTTGTCTCAACGCCAACTCTCATTTATCTGGCCCACATTCTTCATCTGGTCCGCATGGAGGAAAAGGAGAAACAGAAAGAGAAGGACTTTGCCATGCACAGTGAAAAGCACCAGCAGTTACAGGGCACTAAACCCAAGAAGGCCCCAGTTAAAGACAACCTGGGCCATGTGCGTTTGAAAGGCGCACTGCTGCGAACCTACGTCTTCAACATTATTTTCAAGAGCCTTTTCGAAGTGACCTTTATTGCAGCTCAGTACTTCCTGTATGGTTTCCAGCTCAAGTCGATGTACACCTGTGACCGTTGGCCTTGCCCTAATGTGGTGAACTGCTTCATCTCTCGACCCACTGAGAAGACGGTCTTCATATTCTTCATGTTGGCTGTGGCCTGTATCTCCCTGCTGCTCAACTTGGTGGAAATATACCATCTAGGTTTCAAAAAGTGCCACCAGGGCCTTCGTTACAGACGATCACAGGCTGCAGACGAGGCTCCCAAGGCCCTGACTGAGCCCCAAACTGTAAACTATAACTACTTTGCTGGTCATTCCGCAGTGCCTGAACCTTTCCCCACGGACTCCAAGTGCAGCATGGTAGAACTGAACTCTGCCTACAGCCCCTACAGCCCCCACAACAGCAACGTGGTTTACAAGCAGAACAGAGACAATATGGCTGTGGAGAGAAAAGACAAAGTAGGGGAAGATGATGTGAAGGAGAGGAACATCTCCAGCCCTATCTTTGAGTTGGCCATTGAAAATCAGTGCAGAAACAGTCAGTCAAGCAGGCAGAGTAGTAACAAGAGCAGGCTGGATGACCTGAATATCTAAGGATCTTCTGCATTTGTATCTAAGACTCAGGATCAACATGCATTGGCTTGTGAAAATATTTGCATGTGTATGGTAGACTATTGGGGACAAAACTATTGAGTGACCACTTAACAGATTATAGCAGTGAACAATTTTCAAGTCAAGATTTGAGAGCGTGCAGGGACAGGTTTGTAAATGTAGAACCTGTGAGAGTCAATCACAAACAGGCTTTAAAGGATATAAATGGCTCTTATGGTGAATGAGTTTCTCTGTGACACTTATATAAACTCACTATGAGTTTGTGTGTGATGGATACAACTTTGAAAATAAATTAATGGATGCTACGTCCACAATTCTGTGTTTGTAAAACAGTCTACAAAACTGCTCTTGCATTTTCTGAAGTGTTGACTTGCAGATTAATTAATGTTCAAATTTGTTTTGCACTTACTTATATTTCTGATAATGATGATTTTCCATATTTGTGGCTGATAAAGAGAACTTGAGTTGTTTTGTATACAAGCAACATGTTTACTGCAGTTGGAACATGTGACTATATGTGACTACATGTGACTACTAATATGTTTCTTGCCATTTTCTACAAAAAGTAGATATGTTGACATACATTCACATGTTATATTTACTTATTTGTGACTGTAATTGTATTAAACTGATGTGCAGCGAAGAAGTGTTCAGTCAATACTCATGTTCTAAGATCTATTGTGATCATTGATCAAACATAACCCTTTCTTTCTTACCGGTCATAAAACTTGGCACAGATATACTTTAGTGCAATTTCTTCTACGGACATGCATCTTTTCCAAAACATACCCAGTGCCGGAGGTAAGAAAGACAGCAGTAAAATGTATTTATTAACGGATCATTCATCATTCATCGCACAGATCAGGAAATGTTACAGTTTGTCAGACTGTGTTTGTATTCACATAAACCTCAGTGTTTCCCCTACCATTGCCTTGGGGTGCAGCCTGCCCCCCCCCCCTGAAAAAAGTCACATGAAGTGAAAAACTTTAGACCTTACGATCATAAAATGCTTGACATTATGTATTAGTAATAAATCCCATGCTTCAGAACAAGCTACATCAACATATTTATTTCTTACAGTGTTTTATTTTAATCTGTTAGCTCAAAATAAGAATAATGTAGAAATGTCCCAAACATTTCCTTGGATTGCTATCTGGGCCGATTCGGACACATTTTTAGTAGATCTCCATCGGCTAACAAAAGGCCTATGAGAATTTGACCTTATGAAAGAAAGCAAGACAGAGGAGATTTTCCCCTGTCTGGGAACATTTTGAGCTGATCTCACCTAATAGGTATGCACATAGTAATAATAACTAGTGTAACATACTGTAACTAAATGTGACAACACAGACCATAGGTGTCCTGAAAGGCGCCTCTAAATAAAATGTATTATTATTATTATTATTATAAGAGGAAGATTGTTTATTTCACCACCCAACGCCGCAATTGTCAATCAGCTGGAGATGTCACCACCTGAGCAGCTGACTGATGGAGACTGACGCAGACTGGAGACTCCGACAGCCACGTGCATGGAAAGTCTACAACATTAAGCTTTATTGGAGAAGTTTAAATGGTAAGCTGAATTGGAAAACAGCTACTGTAATATTGTTGACTGAATTGTATATGCACAGTGATCAGCTGTTTTTAAACATTGCACCATGTCGGCAACTGCTTTTCTTCCGGAAGCGATCTTCTTAAAGGGACAGTGAACTAAAATGTCTGTTGTCAAGTGTGATGATCCGCTCATACCTGTCAACCCTCCCGTTTTTCCCGGGATTATCCCGTATTTTTACTTCTATCCCGGTGTCCTCCCGTTTAAATATGTTCCCGTAATTATCCCGTATTTCTAACCTTTAAAAAATAAAAAATAGGCCTAACTTATTAAAAAAAAGTGTAAAGTGTCCTCCAGTAGAGCAGGTGGCAGTATTATGTTTAACTTTAGCTGGAAAACGTTATCCACCAGTAAACACACAGAAGAAGAAAATAGGAACAATAACACAGAAGAAGAAAACATATGATGAGAGTCACAGTGAACGGGAGATACATGTAACTGCCAAGCAAGTTAAAACTTTATGTAAGTACCAAATGAGAGGAGACCTTTCCTTATTTATTAAAAGCAGAGTCGGGCAAACTCATGCTTTTTGTAAAGTGTGCCATTCAGATGTTAGCATCGCACACAGCGGAATAAGCGTCCAAGCGCAAGCACTCCAAGAGGCACAAAGACATTCATGTGTGATAAGAATGCTTGTCACAAATGCTTTGCGCCAAAGATAATGTAGCCCTCAGCTAGCCTTGAGGCAGGCAAAGTCTGCAACCTATGTTTACAACAGGTCCCTTGCAGATGCTAGGGACTACCACACTGAATAAAATGTATATGTGCAATTAAAATACATACATCTTATAAACATGTAATCAAAGCCAGTTTCTTCAGCTTCTTTCACAAGGTTTAATTATCGGCTTTATTCCCACCAGCCTGCAGCTTTTTAAAGTGTTTGTTCAGAACATAATCGAGCTGACAGGTTTTTCTGAATAAAAAGAAAACAAGAAAAAGAAAAATTTTGCTGAATTTTGTGCAGATATTATGACCGGCGTCTTTAACACTAAACAATAAACGGACTCATTAACTCTCAGATAGAAAGATTACGAGCTGCATTTCAGATTCAATAACAATAATAATAACACTGATGAGCAGAGTTAATGTGTCACAGCCAACATGATGCAGATTACAAGTTTTTCAAACTAAAATAAACTCCAGCTTAAAGAGAACAAGTAGAATAAAAGTGACGTTCAGAGACTGAGGGGCGGTTTTACAGACAGAGTTTAGATTAAGACAGGAATAGGCCTTAATAATAACTAGTTCATCTAAAACATTTAAGTCTCCAGCATAAAAGTGTCTTAAATTAGTTTTAGTTATTCACAGACTATAGAGTCTTGGAGTAAGGTAAGTAAGAGTAAAGGAGAACACCTGGTTAAGCCTCATTAGGTTAAGTATGAGCACATGCTGTTGGTGTGATGGTGCTCATGAACACCTGGAATGGATTCAAAAACATTAATTCTGATGTGGATCTAGAAACAGAAGTCTGACAGGTGCAAAAAGAAAACCAAACTACTGCTGCAGAGAAAAATAAAAAGAGTGGTTGATTTATATTTTCCAAAATGACATGTAGAATTATTTCTGCCTTTATAGACTCTGTGGAAGAACCTTAAACTGGCTTTAAAAAGCTTGAACACAGAGGCCAGAAGAGATTTAAGACTGGTGGGGGGTCAGAGACAAACAACACGATGAATTCAGGGACTTGCTGTCTGGAATGATAGAGCAGCAACCTCTGGGTGGTGCACCAGTAACCTCTGGGTGGAGCACCAGAAACCTCTGGGTGGAGCACCAGAAACCTCTGGGTGGTGCACCAGCAACCTCTGGGTGGGGCACCAGAAACCTCTGGGCGTTGCACCAGCAACCTCTGGGTGGTGCACCAGAAACTTCTGGGTGGTGCACCAGCAACACCAGCAACTTCTGGGTGGGGCACCAGAAACCTCTGGGTGGTGCACCAGAAACCTCTGGGTGGTGCACCAGCAACACCAGCAACCTCTGGGTGGTACACCAGCAACCTCTGGGTGGGGCACCAGCAACCTCTGGGTGATGCACCAGCAACCTCTGGGTGGGGCACCAGCAACCTCTGGGTGATGCACCAGAAACCTTTGGGTGGTGCACCAGAAACCTCTGGGTGGTGCACCAGCGACCTCTGGGTGGGGTACCAGAAACCTCTGGATGGTGCACCAGCAACACCAGCAACCTCTGGGTGGAGCACCAGCAACCTCTGGGTGGGGCACCAGAAACCTCTGGGCGTTGCACCAGCAACCTCTGGGTGGTAAACCAGAAACCTCTGGGTGGTGCACCAGCGACCTCTGGGTGGGGTACCAGAAACCTCTGGGTGGTGCACCAGCAACACCAGCAACCTCTGGGTGGAGCACCAGCAACCTCTGGGTGGGGCACCAGAAACCTCTGGGCGTTGCACCAGCAACCTCTGGGTGGGGCACCAGAAACCTCTGGGTGGTGCACCAGCAACACCAGCAACCTCTGGGTGATGCACCAGAAACCTCTGGGTGGTGCACCAACAACCTCTGGGTGGAGCACCAGAAACCTCTGGGTGATGCACCAGCAACCTCTGGGTGGGGCACCAGCAACCTCTGGGTGATGCACCAGAAACCTCTGGGTGGAGCACCAGACGATGACCATGTAGAAGTTCAGATGAAGACGTGAGCACTAATGGTTACATAATATAACATAATAGTTACGTTGTCAGGTGATTATAGTTCCTGTCAGTCTATCTTTTTCCACAGCTTTCATGTTGCTGATCTGTGAAGCACAGTGACACACACACACACACACACACACACACACACACACACACACACACACACACACACAGGTATTTGGTATTATACGAGTAGGACTGTGGACCATGTGGTTATATTGGTGTTTCTAATGGTGTTCTTCTCCCAGAGGAAAGGAATCTGAACAGGCTTGAAGAGCCAGGGCACAGTGAGTGTGTGCCATCCACATCTGCTGTAGCATCCCTGAGAGAAGATGGTGCCACCACCTTTCAGCAGAGAACAAGATGAGCATGCATGAAAAGTTAGCCAGAGAGTTTCATGAGCAAAGCATTAAATGAAACTCTAAATGAGGATTGCATACACCCCGGACACTGATGGAAAACCAGTTCTTATGGTTCCTGTACTCCTCAGCATCAGGAGTTGATGGACACTTGATGGGAACATGACATCTATGCAGCCAGTGACTCCTGGGAAGTGGCCATATTCATAGAACTGCACTTTATAGTTGTCTCGGGCAGCAGCATCAGGGAGCTTTATATAAATACTCCTCAATTCACAAATGGCCTCGCAGACTTTGTGAACTGTTCTACAATCAGTTGCTTCACTGACGCCACACAAATCACCAGTTTCCCCATGAAACGTTCCAGTTGCCAAAAACCTGAAAGTGAGAAAAACTTGGTGTGAAGTGGGTAAAGGCCTTCTTCTTCGAGACGAGGAGGAAAGGCTCAAGCAAAGATATTATTTACAAAGCATTGTATATATTATATGTACATTCTAAAGCGGTCTGCAAAAGTTAAATCAAAGTAATTTAATGGAATAAATGCTTCCCATAAAAGTCCATGCTGCCTCACAAACAAACAATTGGATTTAAGCAGAGGTTAAACCTGCCTCCTTCAAGGATTCATTTAAGATTCAATTTAGTCCCAGAGCAGCTCTAATCCTCCCTCTTGCAACCAGATTAGTTTAATCCAGAACAAGATAAATACAGGACTATTTTAAGATGAGTCTGCAGGTCGCTGAGAGTTAGAACATCTTAATCTTTAGTCTGGGACTAGCCTTAAACCTTAACTGTGAAACCGCCCCTGATATATATCATAATATAAAACATAAGAATCTAAGAGTCTGACCATGAAGTTACACAATAAAATAAAAGATTAACAGTATGAACTCCTGGAGACAGAGAGTAGCACTTACAGCTCTTACTTTACTAAATGTTAATTAGTGAATTAATTTCCCCTTTTTATCCTCTAAATGTCTCATTTCTGACTTCATGCACTGAAAGTAATTCTCGGACTTATTTTCATTCATACTAATTTCCCCCGTAAAATCAAACTCCTGCAAGTACGACCACAAAATACATACGCGTTCATGTGTGGTCCTAAAAGGTCTTAAAGGAAACCCAGAAACTCTGCTCTGGTTTCATGACACATTGACTGTTACGATCCGTCTCAGTGTTTCCAGCTGTGTTCTGTAAACTAGTCCTGATAGACTCACTTCACACGTTCTGCAGAGAAGCAAACAGTTCGCTGCTGAGGAAAGTGGAATATTCAGCAGCTGAAGAGACAAACATGTTTCTCAGGAGTTAACAGAGTAAATACTGCAGTTCACCAGGACAAGTCCGAAACGTTTTCTGCATCCGACTTTCAGAAACTTCCTTCAGATTGTTACAACTTCTGCTCCGAGTTTGTGTCATAAAGAAACGTAGAAACACTCCCCGTGCACGAGGTCAGAGGTCACTCCTCTCGATGCTGCTGCAGCATTATGACTGAGACTCCAGGTTTAAAATGCTGCATTCAGGGCTCCATGAAAACGTAGTGCATTGCAGCAACCTTTAAACCTGAGAATCATCGACACGTAGGACCGAGACAAACTAGTTCATCTGAACGATGGCAGCAGTCGGCGTGTCTGCTGCAGCGCAGAACATCTGCACTGATGTCAAGTTCAACTTTAAATGCAAATTGGAAATTGTCTTGTTGACCGACCGCTGAGGGAACTGAGACAAAGAGCCCCAAACGGCGTCAGTACGTCCATCGCGGCCTTGGATAGCTGTGGATATTCTCTCTCCACTGAAATCCAGAACTCAGCAAGCTCTTTGAATTAAAAGCTGTCTTTAAGGTCACTTGACAGTTCAACCAGTGCGTCCTCCATGTCGGATGACAGGTGACGTGCGGTCGTTACAGTGAATGGTGATCTTATCCAGTCATATTGTCTGGAGCTGTTTCCTCGGGGAAATACTTGTTAAAGTGTTCCAGGAGGACTTGAAGGTGGGTAGAGATAGACTTCTTCACAGAGTTAACACTCAGATCATTTTCCTCCATGAATTCCTCCAGCTCAGGAAACATATCAAGCTTCCCCATTTCAACTCGCGCAGTCCAGAGATCCACTTTCCTCTTGAATGCGCGGATTGTGTCATTCAGCGACATGATGCTTGTGTTTTCACCTTGTAATGACATGTTAAGTCCGTTCAATGTGTCAAATATGAAAGACAAATACGCCAGCCTTGTTAACCAGTCAGGGTCAGTCAGGTGGTCCGCGAGCTGGGACCCATGCTCCATCAGAAATAAGTGCACCTCGTCCCGCAGTTCATTCAGTGACTGAGAACACTTCCCCGGGTAAGCCACCTGACTTCTGTGTGGAACAGCAGGCCCTGATGCTCCGATCCCAGCTCATTACAGAGGGTGGGGAACAGCCTGGTGTTGAGTGGACGTGATTTTATGTAGTTGACTATTTTTACCGCAGTCTCAAGAACACTTTAAGCTCTGGGTCGAGCGCTTTACTCGCAAGAGCTTCTCTGTGGAGAACACAGTGCGTAACGTGTACGTGGGGCGCCACTTGTAAGACTCTTGCTTTTAGTCCTTTCTTTCCCCCCAGCATTGCTGCAGCACCGACTGGACACACACCGATGCACTCATCCCAAGACACTCCCTCTTCTTTTAGTTTGTTGTCAAGCTTTGTGAAAATGTCCTCGCCTGTGCTCTTTACCAGCAGCACTGCTTCTAGCTCCCGCGCCTGTTTATCCCCATGCATTGTGCGACTCATAGCGATAGCAGCAGGTCTTATCAGGGTTTCCCCCGATAGTGTGTGGCTTTTGGTGTGTGCAATTAAATATGCCACCTCATATGAAGCCTCGGCGTCTCGCGACCCCCACTTTGGGAACCCCTGCTTTAGAGACTGCAGCAGAAACAATAAGTAAATTAAATTAGAAAAATAAATAATTGTTTACAGATCTGCAAAACTGAGCCCCTCCTCAAAGAATCATGTGTGCTCATATGATGTGTATACATACTGTATATAATACTAACAATAATAATAATTATTATTATTATTATAATAAATTGTAATCTTGTGTTCCTCAGAGATCATTAAGTTGCACAGCAGAGATTCACAAAGGGGGAAAGTTTCTGGTTTTCAAATCAAATCAAATCAAATCAAATGTATTTATATCGCCCAATTATACATTTGTCTCAGTGTGCTTTACAGACTGTACAGGATACGACACCCTCTGTCCTTAGACCCTCTGTCCTTACACCCTCTGTCCTTAGACCCTCTGTCCTTAGACCCTCTGTCCTCAGACCCTCTGTCCTCAGACCCTCTGTCCTTAGACCCTCTGTCCTTACACCCTCTGTCCTTAGACCCTCTGTCCTCAGACCCTCTGTCCTTAGACCCTCTGTCCTTAGACCCTCTGTCCTTACACCCTCTGTCCTTACACCCTCTGTCCTTAGACCCTCGCATCGCACAAGGAAAAACTTCCTGAAAGAAACCTCATAATTAAAGGGGGAGAAATGTTAGAAACCTCAGGGAGAGACTGAGGAGGGATCCCATGATGTTTTATGTCTGAAATCTGGACTGTGCAGAAGACATTCGGAGTGATGCTGGTTGTAGCTCATGTTTAAAAATAAAGTGCAGGATAAATACAGACTAGGGGTATGCAGTGCCATATATTGACATTTTCATTGCGAGCACTTCACAAAATGTTATAAGTGGCTCATTCACACGAGGAAATTGGTTTAAAATAAGTACTAGAGAAAAATCATGTCTGAGGTGTGACCTATATACCTCGCTCTCGCTCTCGCTCTCTCGCTCTCTCGCGCTATCAAAGGCAATTTAAAGTGGAAAATGTGAAATAAATGTCCTATGATGTATGTGAGGAGGTGTACTTGCTGAAACACTCCGTCAGGCTGCATTTGTGTTTGTATGTGCATGTGTAGATACAGTATTTCGGTAGGTCTGTTTAAAGGTATGAATGAAACTTTTTTGTGTGTGTTGGCGTGCCGGTTTGAGAAGATGGTCAGCGGCCTGTAGATGGGGGAAGTGGTGCATCTCATCCTGGTGAGGATGACCAAAGAGCAGCAGTTGTTCAAGGGCAAAGCTACAGCAGAGCTCCTGACCACTGGAAGGTGTGTGTGTGTGTGTGTGTGTGTGTGTGTGTGTGTGTGCGTGTGTGTGTGTGTGTGTGTGTGTGTGTGTATACCGCATGTGATATTTCCCTGCTTCCAAGAAACTTGGTGAAAGGATGTCGCATATTTTTCTCTTCTTCTTCAACCTTCTTTTCCTTTCTCCCCCCGCCCAAACAGATTATTGTTCCCCAGCTTCCGGACAAAAACACCTTTCCTCGGCTGGATTTGTGATTCAAGAATGGACAAGTACTATCATTAAGTATCATTTTGAACTACTTGAGAGTTTCAATTTTGTACTTTCTACTGCACTACAATAATTTGATGACTTCATCAAATCATCTCTGTCCCCTACCAGAGACATAGACACTGAGCTAGTGTCCCTCTGTCCCCTACCAGAGACATAGACACTGAGCTAGTGTCCCTCTGTCCCCTACTAGAGACATAGACACTGAGCTAGTGTCCCTCTGTCCCCTACCAGAGACATAGACACTCAGCTAGTGTCCCTCTGTCCCCTACCAGAGACATAGACACTGAGCTAGTGTCCCTCTGTCCCCTACCAGAGACATAGACACTGAGCTAGTGTCTCTCTGTCCCCTACCAGAGACATAGACACTGAGCTAGTGTCTCTCTGTCCCCTACCAGAGACATAGACACTGAGCTAGTGTCCCTCTGTCCCCGACCAGAGACATAGACACTGAGCTAGTGTCCCTCTGTCCCCTACTAGAGACATAGACACTGAGCTAGTGTCCCTCTGTCCCCTACTAGAGACATAGACACTGAGCTAGTGTCCCTCTGTCCCCTACTAGAGACATAGACACTGAGCTAGTGTCCCTCTGTCCCCTACCAGAGACATATACACTGAGCTAGTGTCCCTCTGTCCCCTACTAGAGACATAGACACTGAGCTAGTGTCCCTCTGTCCCCTACTAGAGACATAGACACTGAGCTAGTGTCCCTCTGTCCCCTACCAGAGACATATACACTGTGCTAGTGTCCCTCTGTCCCCTACTAGAGACATAGACACTGAGCTAGTGTCCCTCTGTCCCCTACTAGAGACATAGACACTGAGCTAGTGTCCCTCTGTCCCCTACCAGAGACATAGACACTCAGCTAGTGTCCCTCTGTCCCCTACCAGAGACATAGACACTGTGCTAGTGTCCCTCTGTCCCCTACTAGAGACATAGACACTGAGCTAGTGTCCCTCTGTCCCCTACCAGAGACATAGACACTGAGCTAGTGTCCCTCTGTCCCCGACCAGAGACATAGACACTGAGCTAGTGTCCCTCTGTCCCCGACCAGAGACATAGACACTGAGCTAGTGTCCCTCTGTCCCCTACCAGAGACATAGACACTGAGCTAGTGTCCCTCTGTCCCCTACCAGAGACATAGACACTGAGCTAGTGTCCCTCTGTCCCCTACCAGAGACATAGACACTGAGCTAGTGTCCCTCTGTCCCCTACCAGAGACATAGACACTGAGCTAGTGTCCCTCTGTCCCCTACTAGAGACATAGACACTGAGCTAGTGTCCCTCTGTCCCCTACCAGAGACATAGACACTCAGCTAGTGTCCCTCTGTCCCCTACCAGAGACATAGACACTGAGCTAGTGTCCCTCTGTCCCCTACCAGAGACATAGACACTGAGCTAGTGTCCCTCTGTCCCCTACCAGAGACATAGACACTGAGCTAGTGTCTCTCTGTCCCCTACCAGAGACATAGACACTGAGCTAGTGTCCCTCTGTCCCCGACCAGAGACATAGACACTGAGCTAGTGTCCCTCTGTCCCCTACTAGAGACATAGACACTGAGCTAGTGTCCCTCTGTCCCCTACTAGAGACATAGACACTGAGCTAGTGTCCCTCTGTCCCCTACTAGAGACATAGACACTGAGCTAGTGTCCCTCTGTCCCCTACCAGAGACATATACACTGAGCTAGTGTCCCTCTGTCCCCTACTAGAGACATAGACACTGAGCTAGTGTCCCTCTGTCCCCTACTAGAGACATAGACACTGAGCTAGTGTCCCTCTGTCCCCTACCAGAGACATATACACTGTGCTAGTGTCCCTCTGTCCCCTACTAGAGACATAGACACTGAGCTAGTGTCCCTCTGTCCCCTACTAGAGACATAGACACTGAGCTAGTGTCCCTCTGTCCCCTACTAGAGACATAGACACTGAGCTAGTGTCCCTCTGTCCCCTACTAGAGACATAGACACTGAGCTAGTGTCCCTCTGTCCCCTACCAGAGACATAGACACTCAGCTAGTGTCCCTCTGTCCCCTACCAGAGACATAGACACTGTGCTAGTGTCCCTCTGTCCCCTACTAGAGACATAGACACTGAGCTAGTGTCCCTCTGTCCCCTACCAGAGACATAGACACTGAGCTAGTGTCCCTCTGTCCCCGACCAGAGACATAGACACTGAGCTAGTGTCCCTCTGTCCCCGACCAGAGACATAGACACTGAGCTAGTGTCCCTCTGTCCCCTACCAGAGACATAGACACTGAGCTAGTGTCCCTCTGTCCCCTACCAGAGACATAGACACTGAGCTAGTGTCCCTCTGTCCCCTACCAGAGACATAGACACTGAGCTAGTGTCCCTCTGTCCCCTACCAGAGACATAGACACTGAGCTAGTGTCCCTCTGTCCCCTACCAGAGACATAGACACTGAGCTAGTGTCCCTCTGTCCCCTACCAGAGACATAGACACTGAGCTAGTGTCCCTCTGTCACCGACCAGAGACATAGACACTGAGCTAGTGTCCCTCTGTCCCCTACCAGAGACATAGACACTGAGCTAGTGTCCCTCTGTCCCCTACCAGAGACATAGACACTGTGCTGGTGTCCCTCTGTCCCCTACCAGAGACATAGACACTCAGCTAGTGTCCCTCTGTCCCCTACCAGAGACATAGACACTGTGCTAGTGTCCCTCTGTCCCCTACCAGAGACATAGACACTGAGCTAGTGTCCCTCTGTCCCCTACTAGAGACATAGACACTGAGCTAGTGTCCCTCTGTCCCCTACTAGAGACATAGACACTGAGCTAGTGTCCCTCTGTCCCCTACTAGAGACATAGACACTGAGCTAGTGTCCCTCTGTCCCCTACCAGAGACATATACACTGAGCTAGTGTCCCTCTGTCCCCTACTAGAGACATAGACACTGAGCTAGTGTCCCTCTGTCCCCTACTAGAGACATAGACACTGAGCTAGTGTCCCTCTGTCCCCTACCAGAGACATATACACTGTGCTAGTGTCCCTCTGTCCCCTACTAGAGACATAGACACTGAGCTAGTGTCCCTCTGTCCCCTACTAGAGACATAGACACTGAGATAGTGTCCCTCTGTCCCCTACTAGAGACATAGACACTGAGCTAGTGTCCCTCTGTCCCCTACTAGAGACATAGACACTGAGCTAGTGTCCCTCTGTCCCCTACCAGAGACATAGACACTCAGCTAGTGTCCCTCTGTCCCCTACCAGAGACATAGACACTGTGCTAGTGTCCCTCTGTCCCCTACTAGAGACATAGACACTGAGCTAGTGTCCCTCTGTCCCCTACCAGAGACATAGACACTGAGCTAGTGTCCCTCTGTCCCCGACCAGAGACATAGACACTGAGCTAGTGTCCCTCTGTCCCCGACCAGAGACATAGACACTGAGCTAGTGTCCCTCTGTCCCCTACCAGAGACATAGACACTGAGCTAGTGTCCCTCTGTCCCCTACCAGAGACATAGACACTGAGCTAGTGTCCCTCTGTCCCCTACCAGAGACATAGACACTGAGCTAGTGTCCCTCTGTCCCCTACCAGAGACATAGACACTGAGCTAGTGTCCCTCTGTCCCCTACCAGAGACATAGACACTGAGCTAGTGTCCCTCTGTCCCCTACCAGAGACATAGACACTGAGCTAGTGTCCCTCTGTCACCGACCAGAGACATAGACACTGAGCTAGTGTCCCTCTGTCCCCTACCAGAGACATAGACACTGAGCTAGTGTCCCTCTGTCCCCTACCAGAGACATAGACACTGTGCTGGTGTCCCTCTGTCCCCTACCAGAGACATAGACACTGTGCTAGTGTCCCTCTGTCCCCTACCAGAGACATAGACACTGTGCTGGTGTCCCTCTGTCCCCTACCAGAGACATAGACACTGTGCTGGTGTCCCTCTGTCCCCTACCAGAGACATAGACACTGGGCTAGTGTCCCTCTGTCCCCTACCAGAGACATAGACATTGTAATGATGTGTAAGAGACGAGACGCTGGACAGATTGTGGACGTAAAGACCAGCGATCACCACCAGGATCTTCATCAGGAGGTGAGAAACATGATATTGATTTCACAGCTGCTGGTTGAGCATGCTTGAGCTGCTATCAAACTATAATGAGAGACCTTCCTGACCGAGCACTGCACTCGTACTGATAGAAACAAGACGACATGTTGTAGACGCCTCGCCAACAGGTGAGGAGAAATAGAGTGATTGTAGAGATTACATCTGCTCACCTCTCCCCAGGCCTCCATGCTGAGACACCTCATGTTACACAAATTCCTGTCTGTGAAAACTGAATTCTGATTCTGATTCAAAACCACAACATTATATTACAAGTTAATTAATCTTGTTTTTTGTCTGTAACTGTGCTGCTGCCTATCTTGGCCAGGACTCTCTGGTAAAATAAAGGTTAATAAATAAATAACAACAATTCTTCTTTGTATCAAACTGCAAACAACTGGAGAAACTGAAGTTCTACCATGGTAGGGGTGAGCGACATGGCCAAAGTCTTCTGTCGGTAACAGTTTATTGCACGACACAGTAATTGTTCTGTGACGTTCATTATGAAATGGTTTAAAATAACCAGACCGGACTTCATCACATTTGACATTTTCCTTCTTATATTTGGAGCTTCCATACAAACAAACACTTGAGTTAAAAACAAAAGACTCTACTATAATAATTTCACGTGTTAAAGGTTTGCAAGTGTAACCGTGTAAATAAATACCAGCCTGACTTACAAATATTACAAAAAATGTGTTTGTACTTTATTACTTTGTGTCATTACTACTGACTGAATATTGGTTATATAATAGCTATTTATGATAGTTATTTATGGCCTTTTTATTAATAAATATTATAATATCTACAAATGCACAGCTTGTGTACGCCTGGGGTTACTCTTAGAACAACCTGTGTCATAAGTTAAGTTGTTGTGCCTTTTATCTGAAGTTTGGTGGTGAACTTGATAACACTTGGTTCTATGTTTCTATTGTGTATTTCAGCTCTGGACTACCAGCTGTACCATCTTCAGACATCTTTTTCAACAACAAACTTCAGACGGAGTGTGTTTTCTTCACATTCAGTATATTCAGACCACTATTACTCAGTGCCAGAAGCTCTTGGAGTGATTCTTCACTGTTTAGCAAGAACAATAAGAGAGTTATCTTTTGAATGAGACCAAAATCATGCAGCTGGTGCAAATGGTTGAAGAGCAGCTTTCAATTTACTTTGGGTGTCGTTTGTAGGTATTTCCCAGTAAAGTCCCCCACCCCTTAAATGATTCTGTTTACTTATACAATAAGTGTTTCTTTCTTTCTCTCTGTAAGTGTTCATGCTGTTGTTCTCTGTAATCCTCTCCTGGACAGGAGCATGTGAGAGGAGCAGGGAGCGGGGGAGAAGATCAGGCACCTCAATGACACCTTTCCTCTTCTTGTTCTTTAGCATTTCAACACAGGACCTGGTTGATGAAATTGCTTCCAGGATGGTGGAAGGTGCTGGTTTGCTGGACTGCAGAAGAAGCAATGACCATCTCAGTGAAGCATGTGGAGAGAACTGTTTCAAGATGTCTGCATCATGGATCATCCTCAGTTGGACAGTGAATAGCTTCTCAAGTAAACAACAGACACAATGTTGACTGTATGTGTCACTGTCCAGCAAGAGCAAGTTCAGACAGTGAGCATGGTAGTGCACATATAAAGCTTACCCTAACCCTACAACAGCACCAAGGAAGGAACTTCATCACTCAGCACTCAATCACTAATCAGTTCTCAAGACGTGCGGCCACAACATGGTAGCTGCTGAGTAGTGATCCATGAAATCGGAGAAATAGTTTATGTTATTAGCTAATGCTGATTCTTTCATCTGGCCTAAAGAGAGCATGTTGCAGCCACAAAGAGCGCAGGGTGCGCCTGTCCCTGAATATCTAATTGTACCTTGAACAGTCACAGAGCAGAGAGATATAATAATCCATCTTTAGGAGATTAAAAGATAAAAGATTCATATTTGTATTAATATTTAATGCCACAAAGGTTCACAAGACATTAACTATAATAATGTTAATTGTATTTGTGTGTTTATTTATTTAGGTATTTAGATGTTTAAATATTTGTATATTTATTTACTTATGCATTTATTAAAAAATGACTTATGTACATATTTTTATTGATATGTACTTTCATTTGTTCACAGTGTTTAAATAAATAATTGTTATGTAATGCCTCATGTTACAGTAAATAAATCAATCACAAATTAAATGAGACATTAAATATATACAGTGTTATATGTATTTGTGTAATTATAATATTTATACATCTTTATATTTATTTACTTATTCATTTATTCACACATTTATTTATGTATTTTTTTATTCATATATACTTTCATTTATCTGAGTTTACTTCAAACGAGTTAAGTAATGTCAGGACAGAGGGCACAAGGATGAAGATAGAGAAGCCACTTAAGGAAAGTGTTGTTAACCACTGCTCGAGACTATAAAGGTGCTCTGACGTGTACAGCTGTTCCAGGTCTCCTCCTCGCGCAGAGCAGTCACAGCGGCGCGAGGCTCATCGGCAGCGAACCTTCCGTCTGACTCCATGAACTCTGGATGAATGTATAATTATAAAATAGGACTTTTTAACTTTATTATTGATGCTTGCTGCGCTGTAAAGTGTTAGACTATCTGGAGAGCAGCAGACGAAGCTTTGTTCTTTTGTTTTGTTTGTATGTGTTATTTTCTACAGTCGATAACTGCGAGTTAAAGAGCGTCTGCAACCACACAGGTAGGAACATTTCTCATGTTTCATATTCATTTACATAAGAAACCAAACACAGCGGGTGAGCGTCTCTTCTCCCCACAGTATGTAGAGAAACCATAGTTTACAGTCACATAACTACTAAATGGATCTTTTCAATATTATTTCCACTGTTATTATTTTCAGCATTCCTTTGTTGAACCTGTCAAACTGTCAACAAAACTGAAAGAGCGAAAATACCTAAAGTAAAACTAGTCACGCTCCTATAACAAGTCTGCGCTGTATGTTCATGTAACGTTACAGGAGAAATAGTTATTCATTTATTTATGGCGGGTTTTAAGAGTGAGTTCAGAAAATATAGCCGACGTTACTCTCTCACGTTAAAAACAGAACACAAAGATTTGGAATTGGCATCTTCTTATTTTCCTAACATGCAATAGATCAGGGGTCGGGAACCTATGGCTCTTTCGATGACGAGATATGGCTCGCAGACCATTTTGAGCTGTAATAAATAATTATACTTAAACTTTACAATTATACTGTGTCATTTTAAAGTACAACATTTAGCAGCGGATTTTGTTTGTTTTCCTCCTCCACTATGTCTCTGACTGTAACTGTGTGCGCACGTGTGTGTGTGTGTGTGTGTGGGGGGGGGGGGGGTAATGTCTGTGCGTGTGTGTGTGTGTGGGGGGGGGGATAATGTCTGTGCGTGTGTGTGTGTGTGTGTGTGTGTGTGTGTGTGTGTGTGTGTGTGTGTGTGTGTGTGTGTGTGTGTGCGTGTGTAGGGATAATGTCTGTGTGTGTGTGTGGGTGGGGGGGATAATGTCTGTCCGTGTGTGTGTGTGTGTGTGTGTGTGTGTGTGTGGGTGGGGGGGGGATAATGTCTGTCCGTGTGTGTGTGTGTGTGTGTGTGTGTGTGGGTGGGGGGGGGATAATGTCTGTCCGTGTGTGTGTGTGTGTGTGTGTGTGTGTGTGTGTGTGGGGGGGGGATAATGTCTGTCCGTGTGTGTGTGTGTGTGTGTGTGTGTGTGTGTGTGTGTGTGTGGGTGGGGGGGATAATGTCTGTCCGTGTGTGTGTGTGTGTGTGTGTGTGTGTGTGTGTGTGTGTGTGTGTGGGTGGGGGGGGGATAATGTCTGTCCGTGTGTGTGTGTGTGTGTGTGTGTGTGTGTGGGTGGGGGGGGGGATAATGTCTGTCCGTGTGTGTGTGTGTGTGTGTGTGTGTGTGTGTGTGTGTGTGGGTGGGGGGGATAATGTCTGTCCGTGTGTGTGTGTGTGTGTGTGTGTGTGTGTGTGTGTGTGTGGGTGGGGGGGGGGATAATGTCTGTCCGTGTGTGCGTGTGTGTGTGTGTGTGTGTGTGTGTGTGTGTGTGTCCAACAATCACCATCTGGTGTGTTGAATAAACTCTTAATTGACAGAGTTAGATGTGATGTGCTGTTATTCCCTGTCGTCTCTCTCTCTGCTCGCTAAGCAGAAGGCCGATATATTCCTCCGATCATCGACCCCAGCAGGCTGTCTAAAGTGCAGGCTGCTGGTTGTCTGGGTTTCTATTCAACAGCACAGGTGAAGCTCTGCCATCAGGTGTCATCATGCTCCGGCCTGCAGCCCCCATCAACACAATCCAGCTGGAAGAGTCACCTGACAGGAGGTCACGTTGTTTCATAGAAAAAGGATGTTTGCAGGTTTTTGAAGAGTTCACTAACTCAGCGTGTGTTTAGTCCTCAGCCTGCTGCAGCTCTGGACGCCACCAGCATCCACATGGACAACACGGAGCTCCCTCCCAACACCTCTGGTGATAATAAAGAACATCTTGATCTATCAATCTAGAACATGTGTCTAGATTATTGAGATGAGTTATTCAATGTTCTTTGATTTACAGATGAAGAAGAAGAAGAAGAAGAAGAAGAAGAAGAAGAAGAAGAAGAAGAAGAAGAAGAAGAAGAAGAAGAAGAAGAAGAAGAAGAAGAAGAAGAAGAAGAAGAAGAAGAGAAGAAGAAGAAGAAGAAGAAGAAGCTATTATTATAATAACAATATTGATGTCCTTACACCCTCTGTCCTTACACCCTCTGTCCTTACACCCTCTGTCCTCAGACCCTCTGTCCTCAGACCCTCTGTCATTACACCCTCTGTCCTCAGACCCTCTGTCCTTACACCCTCTGTCCTCAGACCCTCTGTCATTACACCCTCTGTCCTCAGACCCTCTGTCATTACACCCTCAGACCCTCTGTCCTCAGACCCTCTGTCCTTACACCCACTGTCCTTACACCCTCTGTCCTCAGACCCTCTGTCCTTACACCCTCTGTACTCAGACCCTCTGTCCTTACACCCTCTGTCCTCAGACCCTCTGTCATTACACCCTCTGTCCTCAGACCCTCTGTCCTCAGACCCTCTGTCATTACACCCTCTGTCCTTACACCCTCTGTCCTCAGACCCTCTGTCATTACACCCTCTGTCATTACACCCTCTGTCCTCAGACCCTCTGTCCTCAGACCCTCTGTCCTTACACCCTCTGTCCTTACACCCTCTGTCCTCAGACCCTCTGTCCTCAGACCCTCTGTCATTACACCCTCTGTCCTCAGACCCTCTGTCCTTACACCCTCTGTCCTCAGACCCTCTGTCATTACACCCTCTGTCCTCAGACCCTCTGTCATTACACCCTCAGACCCTCTGTCCTCAGACCCTCTGTCCTTACACCCACTGTCCTTACACCCTCTGTCCTCAGACCCTCTGTCCTTACACCCTCTGTACTCAGACCCTCTGTCCTTACACCCTCTGTCCTCAGACCCTCTGTCATTACACCCTCTGTCCTCAGACCCTCTGTCCTCAGACCCTCTGTCATTACACCCTCTGTCCTTACACCCTCTGTCCTCAGACCCTCTGTCATTACACCCTCTGTCATTACACCCTCTGTCCTCAGACCCTCTGTCCTCAGACCCTCTGTCCTTACACCCTCTGTCCTTACACCCTCTGTCCTCAGACCCTCTGTCCTTAGACCCTCGCATCGCACAAGGAAACACTTCCTAAAAGAAACCCCATAATTAAAGGGGGAGAAATGTTAGAAACCTCAGGGAGAGACTGAGGAGGG